>NC_041399.2:159216878-159349378 GCF_900747795.2 Erpetoichthys calabaricus
GTATTTGCAAAATTCATTTTAAAACAGGTTGGCACTAAGTCCTTATATAAAATAAAGTGAGAGAATTACTTCTTCTGTGAAAGCCTGGCTTTCATAAGAGATTTATGAGGCGAGAGGCCTATTTATCCATTTGATCAAAAATGCTTTCTGCTTGTGCGCATTCATTCATTATGAACATTTTTAGCTGCAGAGGAAAATTGACTTTTATACTTCAAATGTTCTAACTCTTCATCAAAAATCACTATATTATAGGCTGAATGTTATAGAACTAAGATATATAAGGAATATTATAGGATTCATTAATTGCATCGTTGTCATACTTTTAAAACTGAAGAATCCATGGAGTAATTATATAAATGGTGAATTTTTTTTAATTAAAGCATTCACTATTTGAACAGTTGTAACAGATTTCAGTGTATAAAATAATATGTAACTGCAATGCAGTATGTCATTTTGTACTGTAATGCTAATTTCTTTGTACAATGCTTTATGGCAATGCATGGAATGTGTGAATTAATGGGCTTTTTTGTTAAAGTCATAACAGATGAAAAAATTGTTATTGTTCATGAAGTAAAATATATGTCTCAAGTTTTGGGAGGGTGACTGAGTATAATAAAATGATCATTTAATGGACTTTAGTGATTGTGAAAATGAAGAGTTAAGGTGGCTGGCTACTCTTTCATAATATATATTATCACCATAGTAAGATTTATTTAGTACTTTTAATATATTTTTCAGAGCACTTTAGACATTTTAAAATACAATAAAAAAGCTGTGAATGAAATATAAAATATAAACAAAACTGAAGTCTTTCAACAAAGTACTATTATTAAATGAAAACTAAAACAGTAAAATGCTAATTAATGTTTTAAACAATTTCTTGAGTCCAGAGTTTATTTCTAATGGAAGAGCATTCCATAAGATTTGAACCTGAATGAGAAGTTGAGTTTAGTTTAAGATTTTCCTAGTCAAATGTTTGCAATATAATGTGTGCACGACTGTATAAAACCTTATAGATGATCAACTGTATTTTAAACCCAGTACTGTAAGCAACCATTTCATTGGGACAATGGTAGTCTAATGCTCATACCTATCAGTGCTATGTTTCACACAAGCTGCAGTTAACATGGACTGAGAAGTTCAAACATATTTATGAGTAATTTCAATTGTGTAGTCTGGGGAATATGAAAAATACAGTATATTTAATTTTAAGAATAATGTGGAATTGCCATTTTAAATCATATTTTGGAGTGGAATTACACAGAATTACACCACAATTTTCTTATGTAGCTTATAATTTAATTTGGAATGAAAATAATGGGTTGTTCAACATTGGCTTGGGCTGAAAGCTGAACATCAATGCTGCATGTCACCTGTAAGGGGTCAGTATTTAAAATGTTCTCTTTAATCTGTCTAACTTTAAATACTTTTGGGGTATCCAGCAGCTTATGCCTTGACTGCACTCATGCAAGGCAGGTAACATATACTAATCACTAAGCTTAAAAGATATATATAGAGCTACTGTATGTGTTGTCCTCATAAAAAATGTGTAAAGCTGTAAAATGTGTATATAATATCAGCTTTAACAGAATTACTAGATAGATAGATAGATAGATAGATAGATAGATAGATAGATAGATAGATACTAAGATAGATAGACAGATACTAAACATACAATACACAGAAATAATATATAAGAGGCTTGCTGGTGCTTAAGCAACAGGAAGAATAGGTCCAGTGTTCATATACAGTATCACCTAAAGAATGACTTTTACTGTCTTGAACGGTCCATATAATTCTGTCTGGCTTTATTTAGTACCCCTACACATAAAGTCATTTTAGGCTAAATGAACTCTTTCAAAACAACTTGCAATGCTTATGGGTTGGAATTACAAGTGATTAGTTACCTAGCTATATGAATTTTCAAGCCAATGCAGAACATTTTCAGTAATGAAGTTTTTGAAGCATTATATGTAGTCTTCATTACCTAAAGCTGAACATAGTTTTAGTGGACTGCTATTGGGTGTTGTTGATCATTCCAATTTTTTGAAATAGTGCAGAATATTTACAATTTTGCTGAAGGTTTTCTGTTCATGACCTTTTTATTAAAAAAAATAATGAATAAATGGATCTACTTAAACCCTGAAGTGTATGGTTAAAAAAATGAGTGTTACTACTACTGTAGGTACTATTTACTGTATGTCATATGTTCAGATAGGTGTCACACTTTTTTCAACTTTGCAGTTTTGGGCATTCATGAAAAAAACAATTATAAAAAATACATTGTTAAACATTCAGTATGCATGTTAAGTGAAGGTTTTCTGGTTAAGGATCTGCGCTGGTATCTGAAAGGTTGTTGGTTCAAATCCTGTTACCGTCAGAAGGGGTCCTACTCTGTTGGGCCCTTAAATTGCTCCAGGGGGTGCTGTGCAATGGCTGAGCCTGCGCTCTCACCCCCCAAAGGGGATTTATAAAGTATATCAAATAAAAAGAAATCAAAATCAAAAATCAATATTTGCCACTCTGTTCTATAGAGAAACCACTCCCTACCATTCATACCTGTATTCAAAGATGGAATTTAACACTGTAATGCACTGTTAGGGAACAGTAACCTAAAGGTATTAGTTACACTCATAAATGGATATCTCTTTATTTTTGGAGGTCTCCTGTGCATCACAGAATTAATATCTGACAAGTCATATTCCCAAAGCATTTGGTTTCTGTGACTGATTTGGCACATTCAATGAATCCAGTGCTAATAGAGCAACTTAATGAGGGCATATATAATACAAGTGTACACACGAACTGTGCAAACAGCCTACATCTCAGCTGACATGTTTACAGGAGAGTGAAGAAAAGTGTATAAATCTAGGTGCTGGTAAATTTTTACAATGCCATTAGGAGCTTCTTAGGATGCAGGCACCAAATTATGCATCCATCCATCCATCCATTTTCCAACCTGTTGAATCCGAACACAGGGTCACAGGGGTCTGCTGGAGTCAATCCCAGCCAACACAGGGCGCAAGGCAGGAACCAATCCCGGGCAGGGCGCCACACACACACCAAGCACACACACTAGGGCCAATTTAGAATTGCCAAGCCACCTAACCTGCATGTCTTTAGACTGTAGGAGGAAACTGGAGCACAGCTGTTTGCAAACATGCATTTCAGTATATTGCAATTAATAGTTTTGTGATTGGCCAGTGTCTAATTTGTAAGAAACCATACCTTCTTACCATTTAAAAGGCAGTCTTAGGTAGTTTTACATATACTAGATGAAATATGTTTTACAGTTTTGGGTACAACACATTCTTGATTTGTAATATGTTTTGTCCATATTAATGCTTTCTGTTACAATTTTCAGAACATTAAAAGAACATGAGTCATACTTTCTGCCGGGTATGATGAAATACATCAATATAGTAGACTTATGACAAGTGTAAATGAATAAACAGGTGTTTTTCTCAACTCCTGGTGTTATAAATGGTGTCTCATCTTCCCACCTTGTGCACAGTATGCTTTCAGAAACAATGCATCTGATGCCAGTGACCTGTTCTCATGAGATATCTGATTAAAGCCTAATTACTGGAATTATTACTCATCACAATTTCAGGGATTCGTATTGATTGAATACTAGTTTAAATGGTTTTAAAAACATTTTTCGTATTTATATATTTTGAAACACAGAAGACAAAAGCCAAAATGTAACAACTAATAGTAGCTATCACCACTTTAACAAATTTAGCTGGTGGAGTATTTTATGCTATTCATAATCTAGAGTAGTTCAGCAGTGACAGGGAGAGAAAGATGAAACTGTTTAATTGACATTTAAACTTTAGTATCATTAACCTTTTTAATGAAATGCAAAAAAAATTCATCCAAATTACTAATAAATGAGACATAAATACTAATAAATTCTTATAAAGTACACCTTCATTTATAAGCCCAGAACCCTATACAGTATTAAAGAAACAAAATTATTGTTCCGAATTTCAAATGTCTTTTTCAGCAGGATATCCAGCCCCACTATAGGCATGGCAGTGTACACCACAGTGTAAGCAAATATTGCTAATGCCAGTGAAATGCAGTGAAGGTCCAACATTCAGTCTATCATTGGTGACAACTGATCAACTTCAAAGTCTCATTCCAAGATCATTAGAGGTAACTTGATCAATGCAGCAGTGACACTAATTTGTATTGCACAGCTCTAGCTTGAGAAAGAGAATGAGAAGGAATTAGTAACAGCCAATCAAAATGATAGTTAAACTTATTAAATGGCTAATTAAAATGATCTTGTGATAATAGTGTGCTTTGGAGTATGTAATACGTTTGGGATTTTATATGTCAAGCATAGTACTGTAAGTGGAAACCAATATTATAGTTAAAGAAAAGTTAAATATTTTACTGCCAGTTACAGTCCTTGCTGACACATTTTAAATAAACTTCAATTGATTTTAGAGTAATATCTAATTGATCCCACTTGAGTAGAATTCTATTTGATTGTGCTTTACACAAATAAATAAATTAACATTTCAAAGTACTGCATTAAATTAAATAATCTTACTTTTGTAATATTTCTAAAGTGGAAAATATGGTTCATAGTGTAGAAATGAGATAACTACTAGTTGAATCTTTGCCAATAGTAACACCTAAATTTCATGTTTTTTAGGGTTTAAAATAGAAGAGAACTTAATACACACTATTGTATTGTTCATTAGCATCTAATCTTGTGGATCTCCATTTGTGTTCATTATTCTTACAAATTATTTTTACAGAATATTTTCTATAATTTATATAGTTATACTGTCATAACTTTTAATATTATACTTGATTCAGTTTTAGAATAAACCATTATTCAAGCAAAACAACCAAAATGTACAGTACATAAACCTGAAAAAACTAAATATCCTCACACCTTAAAAACAAAGAATGATTTACCTAAGTGAAACAGGATAGCGCTCTACTCCTGATATCACACACCCCAAGGCCTGCAGCCTCTTTCTCGGATTAGCGTGAATATATCGGTCCTGCAAGTGAACAATGATTCTTAGCGCAATGAGAGAAGTTGCAAAATCAACCAGAATGTTCAAGCAAATTCTAGAAAAAAGCCAGATCTAAATCTGTTAAGTAGTTCTCTCGTTCGCTAGCTAAGCAGATGTAAGATATGCCCCGAGGTTGGTGTGTGAGTGAGGAAGGCCCCGCCCCCTCCCCTTGGTCTGTTAAATCTAAATCCTTTAAGTAGTTCTCTCGTGAAAAGCGGACAGACAGACAGACTGAAATTTTATATATATAGAGAAGAAGCTTAAAGCTATAAATCCCCATAATTACTAAAAAGTGCTAACAAATACATATCTTTAGTGCAAATATTACTTGCATTAAAATAAAAAAATAAACAAAACATGAAGTATACCCAGAATAAAATAATGTAACTTTAATTTACTTTGTTTTATTTCATTGCCATATAATCATCCTTTGCAAAGGATTTAATTGAATTGAAAACATCTTCAGAAATATAAAAAAAAAATTAGACAAAAGTAGTCCCTATTCCCCAACATTGCTTAAACCACTAGTTTTAGCACAAGCAGACTTAAAACAATCATCATGTGTCAAGATGTTCAAATTCAAGTATCTTACAGCTTTTGGGTAAATACTTTTATTAAATGTGGTAGTCCTGGTTTTCATTAACAATGTCAAAACAATTTGATTCAGCATCAGTATAACAACACAAATCACAAGTAATCAAAAATTTTGAAACCTTTGAAAATTCCTAGTGATAGGAATTCACAACAATCAAATAATGTCACACTATTGGGTTTTAATGTGACAAAAAACAAGGATTTAATCATAATCACAAAAAACAGAAGTACTGTATATCTCTCTATTATATAAAAAATCTTGGGACGAGACTTTTTTCCGGCGAGCCATCTGAACTAACTGTTCTTGATCCAGAGAAAGAGATGTCTCCCATGCTACTGAGGTCCTTAAACAGTCATGTGAAAGAGCCTAACAACACTGTGCAGAACTCATTTGAACCAACTGTGTTAGGGATCTCATTCCTATAGGCATCTGACTGGTAAATAAAGGATATAGCTTCCTCTTCACTTCTGTGGTCTTGTACAACATCTACAAAACTGCTTTTACTGCAACAATTCATTGTTCAGTCTCACAATTACGTCTTTCTTCACTTGGGAACAAGAACCTGTGGAAATTGGACTTCTATGCTTTAGCAAACTGTTTACCCCTGACCTGAAGAGAAGACACTTTTTTTTTTCTTGGATGTGCTGATATTCATCACAACCACATCACACTCGACTGTGAACCAATGTAGTGTGCACTAGAGGTCATGTGATAGTCAAGCCAAGAGGACAATATCCTCTGCAAACAACAAAGATGCAATTCTTAAATTTTTGAAGTTGATACTCTCCAAACAATAGTTACAACTTGATATCCTGTCCATTAAAACATGAAGCGGAGAGGAGACAAGATTCACCTATTTCAGAGTCCAACAGGCACATTAAACAAACTTAACTTAATGCCAACTAGGCAAACACAAATCTCACAAATCCAGTGATGAAAAAATATGCAGAAATGGCTCTAGAAAACAGAAACATTCAACAAGATACTACCATGTCTTTCTCAAGTTCACATAACAGACTTAGACAGGATTAGAAAAGTCCCATGACCCCTCAAATATATATGCAAAGACAGAGAATCCAACCTTGACTGAGAAGTCTGATTCCAGAACGGAGAGAAAAGTCTGACTATATCAAGCCAGTAATATTTAGTCACCTGTATGAGGTCCATGCAGAAATGCCTCTGTTTTATTAAACATTTCCAGTAGCTTTGTGATTTGGATTGCTTAATATGCCAATTCTAAACTGCAGCATGTAGTTAGTACTGTATTCTTCATTATACTGTAGTTCAATGAACTCTTTATACTATATCTATGAATCACTGAAATAAAAACATGGCTTAAAACTGAAAAGACATTTATAAACGCATTTATATGCCCAAGTTGAATTTCTTTGTTTCATACTTTTCATGACTGAATTAATTTTTCACCATTTTTTTTTTACTTTTTCAGATACACAGTGAAGCAACCATTTTCTATCTCTGATAGTGCAAATGTTTTTTAAGTTGATTCTTTCCAAAAACATGGGACAATTTATTCAGAAATCCGAAACTGTATTATTATATGTACAGTACATCCATCCATCCATCCATCCATCCATCCATCCATCAACTTCTGCTTATCTGAGATCAGGTCGCGGGGGCAGCAGCTTGAGCAGAGATGCCCAGACTTCCCTCTCCCCGGTCAATTCTTCTAGCTCTTCTGGGGGAATCCCGAGGCTTTCCCAGGCCAGCCGGGAGACACAGTCCCTCCAGCGTGTCCTGGGTATTCCCCGGGGCCTCCTCCCGGTTAGACGTGCCCGGAACACCTCACCAGGGAGGTGTCCAGGAGGCATCCTAATCAGATGCCTGAGCCATCTCATCTGACTCGTCTCGATGCGAAGGAGCAGCGGCTCTACTCTGAGCCCCTCCCGGATGACTGAGCTTCTCACCCTATCTTTAAGGGAAAGCCCAGACACCCTGTGGAGGAAACTCATTTCAGCCTCTTGTATTTGCGATCTCGTTCTTTCGGTCACTACCCATAGCTCATGACCATAGGTGAGTTTAGGAACACAGATCAACTGGTAAATTGAGAGCTTTGCCTTACGGCTTAGCTCCTTTTTCACCACAACAGACCGATGCAGAGACTGCATCACTGCGGACACCACACCAATCCGCCTGTCGATCTCACGCGCCATTCTTCCCTCACTCGTGAACAAGACCCCGAGATACTTGAACTCCTCCACTTGGGGCAGGATCTCGCCCCCAACTCTGAGAGGGCACTCCACCCTTTTCTGGCTGAGGACCATGGTCTTGTATTTAGAGGTGCTGATTCCCATCCCAGCCACTTCACACTCAGTTGCGAACCAATCCAGAGAGAGCTGAAGATCACGGCCTGATGAAGCAAACAGGACAACATCATCTGCAAAAAGCAGTGACCCCAATCCTGAGCCCACCAAACCGGACCCTCTCAATGCCCTGGCTGTGCCTAGAAATTTTGTCCATAAAAATTATGAACAGAATCAGTGACAAAGGGCAGCCCTGGTGGAGTCCAACTTTCACTGGAAACGAGTTCGACTTACTGCCGGCAATGCGGACCAAGCTCTGACACCCATACAGCCATAATCAGGGAGTCCAGTACCCCATACTCCCGGAGCACCCCCCACAGGATTCCCTGAGGGACACGGTTGAACACCTTTTCCAAGTCCACAGACTGGTTGGGCAAACTCCCATGCACCCTCCAGGACCCTACTAAGGGTGTAGAGCTGGTCCACTGTTCCGCTACCAGGACGAAAACCACACTATTCCTCCTGAATCCGAGGTTCGACTATCCGACGGAGCCTACTCTCCAGGACCTCCGAATAGACTTTTCCAGGGAGGGTGAGGAGTGTGATCCCTCTGTAGTTGGAACACACCCTCCGGTCCCCCTTCTTAAAGAGGGGGACCACCACCCCGGTCTGCCAATCCAGAGGCACTGTCCCTGATGTTCATGCGGGTCAACCAAGACAGTCCTACAACATTCAGAACCTTGAGGAACTCTGGGCGTATCTCATCCACCCTGGGGCCCTACCACCAAGGAGTTTTTTGACCACCTCGGTGACCTCAGTCCCAGAGAGGGGGGAGCCCACCTCCAAGTCCCCAGGCTCTGCTTCCTCATTGGAAGGCATGTTAGTGGGATTGAGGAGGTCTTCGAAGTACTCCCCCCACCAACCCACAACGTCCCGAGTCGAGGTCAGCAGCGCACCATCCCCACCATATACAGTGTTGACACTGCACTGCTTCCCCCTCCTGAGACGCCGGATGGTGGACCAGAATCTCCTCAAAGCCGTCCAAAAGTCGTTCTCCATGGCCTCCCCAAACTCTTCCCATGCCCGAGTTTTTGCCTCAGCAACCACTCCACCATTCCACTAGGCCTGCCGATACCTATTAGCTGCCTCCAGAGTCCCACAGGACAAAAGGGTCCTGTAGGACTCCTTCTTCAGCTTGACGGCATCCCTCACCGCTAGTATCCACCAACGGGTTCGGGGATTGCCGCCATGACAGGCACAGACCACCTTATGGCCACAGTCAGCCGCCTAAACAATAGAGGCACGGAACATGGCCCATTCGGACTCAATGTCCCCCCACCTCCCTCGGGATGTGGTCGAAGTTCTGCCGGAAGTGGGAGTTGAAGCTACTTCTGACAGGGGACTCTGCCAGACATTCCCAGCAGACCCTCACAACACGTTTGGGCCTACCAGGCGTGACCATCATCCTCCCCCACCATCGAAGACAACTCACCACCAGGTGGTGATCAGTTGACTGCTCCGCCCCTCTCTTCACCCGAGTGTCCAAGACAAGTGGCCGCAAGTCTAACGACATGACCACAAAGTCGATCATCGAACTCAGGCCTAGGGTGTCCTGGTGCCAAGTGCACATATGAACACCCCTATGCTTGAACATGGTGTTTGTTATGGACAATCTGTGACGAACACAGAAGTCCAATAACAAAACACCGCTCAGGTTCAGATTGGGGGGGCCATTCCTCCCAATCACGCCCTTCCAGGTCTCACTGTCATTGCCCACGTGAGCATTATGTACAGAACATAATGTACATTATAAAAAATTTAGGTGGACAAATGTGTTCAAACAGCAGGTTGTAATATAATACACATCTACTTTCAATCTCCAGTTTTGTTTTGTTTTTTTGGAATGCAGACATTATGGCGTGGTTCTGCTATTATTTATTTTCCTTTCTGTTACCAAACCGACATTTCTCAAATCCTGCCTTTGGGAGTGGTTAATAGAAAGTTATTCATCATCCTATCAGTTTATTAAAGATTATTTAAAGAGATCCTGCATATGTGCTTGTTTTTATATTCTTTCTGTTACTGATTTATTTGTTTATTTTTAATTTGAGAAGTGCTACAAGGTTATTGGATCAGATGGTGGCTGCTGCATGCCATTTGGTCCCTGGATTTGCACAATGAAAGATGGTATGCATGTTTTGTTTTAAGTCAAAGCATTCTTTGGGGGTGTATCTCATTTGCCTTCATACTTGTGATTTTAAGATATTTCAGCTTTTTGCAGATCATGTTGTACTGTTTCCCACATCTAACTGTGCACTGTTATTGATCACAATCAAGGCTGATATGTCAGGAATGAGAATCAGCAAGTCTCTTCCGATAAAAAGTGATCACCTCACTGTGGGTAAGAATTAGAACAGCTATTGCAATTACAGGCGTTTAAGTACTTTAAGGACTATTCCCACCATGAAGGCAAAATCGATTGATTTTTGATTGATTTTTGCATCATTTTAGAGGCTGAAATCCAGCGGACCTTGTACTGTAATCCAGCGGGCATTGTACTGGACAGTGACAGTGAAGCAGCACCCAATTCCTTTGACACAGCTCTTTCTCTACCAGTCATCTAAACCTCCATCCTCACTTGCAGTGTTTAGCCTTTTGCAGTGACCAAAAGAATGAGATTGCAGAATTAAGTGTCCAAAGTAAGCTTTTTGCAGGGTTGCTCAGCTTGTATTTGATGAATAGTACGTATATTCCAGCAAAGTTTCTAACTGATTTTTGCCTAATGTTCTGGAGTAATAAGAGGTTTTTTTTTTGGTTTTTTTTTAATTGGCTGGTTTAATGCCCAGACTAGAGTTTGCATTTTTACCCACAGTTTCATTGAAGTCCTCAGAAAATTAGGCTGAGAAATGAATGCATTTAATTTCAACCTGCTCAAAAAAATTAAAGGAAAACTTTGAAAACACATCAGATCTCAATGGGAAAAATCCTGCTGGATATCTATACTGATATGGACTGGGTAATGGGTTAGGAACGAAAGGATGCCACACTGATGAAAATAAAAATGATCAACCTGCAGAGAGCTGAATTCAAAGATACCCCCAAAATCAAAGTGAAAAAATGATGTGGCAGGCTAGTCCATTTTGCCGAAATTTCATTGCAGCAACTCCAAATCGTACTCAGTAGTTTGTCTGGCTCCCACATACTTGTATGCATGCCTGACAACATTCGGGAATGCTCCTAATGAGATGACGGATGGTGTCCTGGGGGATCTCCTCCCAGATCTGGACCAGGGCATCACTGAGCTCCTGGACAGTCTGAGGTACAACCTGGTGGCGTCGGATAGACCGAAACATAATGTCCCATAGGTATTCTATTGGATTTAGATCAGGCGAGCGTAGGGGCCAGTCAATGGTATCAATTCCTTCATCCTCCAGGAACTGCCTGCATACTCTCGTCACATGAGACTGGGCATTGTCTTGCACCAGGAGGAACCCAGGACCCACTGCATCAGCATAGGGTCTGACAATGGGTCCAAGGATTTCATCCCGATACCTAATGGCAGTCAATGTGCCGTTGTCTTGCCTGTAGAGGTCTGTGTGTCCCTCCATGGATATCGCTCCCCAGACCATCACTGACCCACCACCAAACCGGTCATGCTGAATGATTCTATAGGCAGCATAACGTTCTCCACAGCTTCTCCAGACCCTTTCATGTATGTCTCATGTGCTCAGGGTGAACCTGCTCTCATCTGTGAAAAGCACAGAGTGCCAGTGATGGACCTTATCAATTCTGGTATTCTATGGCAAATGTCAATTGAGCTCCACAATGCCAGGCAGTGAATACAGGGCCCAATAGAAGATGTTGGGGCCTCAGGCCACCCTCATGAAGTCTGTTTCTGATTGTTTGGTCAGAGACATTCACACCAGTAGCCTGCTGGATGTCATTTTGTAGGGCTCTGGCAGTGCTTATCCTGTTCCTCCTTGCCCAAAGGAGCAGATACTGATGGGTTAAGGACCTTCTACGGCCCTGTCCAGCTCTCCTAGAGTAACTGCCTGTCTCCTGGAATCTCCTCCATGCCCTTGAGACTGTGCTGGGAGACACAGCAAACCTTCTGGCAATGGCACATATTATTGTGCCATCCTGGAGAAGTTGGACTACCTGTGCAACCTTTGTAGGGTCCAGGTATCGCCTCATGCTACCAGTAGTGACTCTGACTGTAGCCAAATGCAAAATTAGTGAAAAAACAATAAGAAAAGATGAAGAGGGAAAAATGTCCGTGGCCTCCACCTGTTAAACCATTCCTTATTTGGGGGTTGTCTCATTGTTGCCCATCTAGTGTGCCTGTTGTTAATTTCATTAACACCAAAGCAGCTGAAACTGATTAGCAACGCCCTGTGCTACTTTACTGACCAGATGAACAGCCCAGAGGTTTCATTGACTTGATGCTATTCTCTGATTAAAAAGTGTTCCTTTAATTTTTTTGTGCAGTATATTTCTGGTATATTTTTCTATCTTCTAATCAATATAGTTTGGTGTACTTTCTTAGCTACAGTAAATCACATTTTAGACAGACCTTAATGTTGAGTTTACCAGATATGCAGTATGCATTTACAACACATTAAATAAATAAATATCCTCAATAAGCCTATGTTACTCTTGATGTAGTCTGAGCAGGTTTAGATAATAGTCTTTTCTAATGGAGATGTTTTTTTTTAATTAATATGGTAATAATTACTTGTCCTGCATGACATGTAAAAACTAAATATCCATTCAGCTATCCATTATGTTATTCAGTTAATCCAATAAATTAGTGGTCTGAAAAATTATTGTTACTTTGGGGGCACTGATTTTTATAATATACAACATTAAAGTGTTTGTTTGAGTTTATTCTCTGAAATAAATTGTCAAACAAAGCAGTTCCTAAAACTTCTGTCTGAAAGAAAATTGGTACCTCTATACATTTTTTAGAAACAGCCTATAATCAGTAAAGCAATTTGAATTTATTAATTTGCCTATTTTAACTTATTGTAAGACATTGCATGAAAATTTTAATTTAGAATACACTAATCCTGAATTGCAATATTGTCCTCTAACGCTTTGTCGTTTTATAAAAAGATACACACAGCCACATCAGTATCCTGTAGGTCATCTAGTTTTCATTTTAAATATATTGACTTAACCGATTTGAGCTTTTGTTCTCATTGACTGCAGCAAACTTATTCTGTGATTGTGTGTCTGGGTTCCTCCAAAAAGTAATTAAACGTGTGCCATGAATCTTTAAAGGAAGCAGACAGGAACTTATTTCTTTTCATAATTTACACAAGTACTTATAAGGCTTTTAAAAAGTCAACCTTTCAAAGTTTTATAGCATTACTTCTCAGCTGTTACATTTAGTTTAATAGTTTCCTTTATAAATTTCTTCATTTAGATTAACAGCTCTGCAGTACAATAAAAATAACTAGTAATATGCCAAAATTCAGACATACAAATTACAGCAACTGTAAAACATTTTATTCTTCTAATTAGATGTTTTGTTTGATTAATTTCAAAAACTGCCTTCACAGTGAAAACCAATAAAGGCTTTAACATTGGAGGAAAGAGATTGACTTTAATACAAAAAGGAATTTTGTCTCAGGGATAGCATAAAAACACAGGACACTAACACTGATTCATTAATACAGTATTTAGATTCTGAAAAATGTATGGTAATGTATATTTTCTGGAAATTTGCAGTATGTCCTCAGTGTTCAGGAGTCTTTGGTTTGATTCTTGGCCTGATTATTATCAGCCTGGAATTTGCATATGTTGTCCATTTTGTATATATTTTGTCTGGACACTCATTTCTTCCATAATCCATCCATCCATCCATTTTCCAACCTGCTGAATCCGAACACAGGGTCACAGGGGTCAGCTGGAGCCAATCCCAGCCAACACAGGGCACAAGGCAGGAACCAATCCCGGGCAGGGTGCCAACCCACCGCAGGACACATACAAACACACCCACACACCAAGCACACACTAGGGCCAATTTGGAATCACCAATCCACCTAACCTGCATGTCTTTGGACTGTGGGATGAAACTGGAGCACCCGGAGGAAACCCACGCAGACACGGGGAGAACATGCAAACTCCACGCAGGGAGGACCTGGGAAGCGAACCCGGGTCTCCTAACTGCGAGGCAGCAGCGCTACCACTGCGCCACCATGCCGCCCTCTTCCATAATCCATTTATGTAAATTTTGGGTGAAGTGGATTTATTTTTGTGTTATTGTAGCATAATCTGTGACATATCAGGATTGTTCCATAAGTTTCATAAAATAGATGTAGAGAAGAATATTATAGATTTATATAATGTTGTTTTTACTTTATATTCCTGGTCTCTCTATGTCCACTCCTAGGATTCATCCCTTGATGTGGTTGGGGCAGATTGTAACACGATCAAATAAACTATATTGTCTTGGAGATATGCATGTCACTTATGGTTATTATATTGGTCTAAAGTGAATAGAATAGAATAGAATGCCTTTTATTGTCACTATACACATGTACAATGAGATTAAAAGCAGCTCCTTCAGTGCAGACATATATGTAGAACACAACAAGTAAATAAACAAGTAAACAAATGGTGCAAATAGTTGCAAAAAAAGTTCTGCAACGCTATATACAAATGGAAAATATAATAACTAAATCGAGTTATTGCACATTATTTAAATACTGGAAAGAATAAATAACTACTGCACTATTGTGTTATTGCACATAATTTAAATATTGCACAATAATGATGATCATGTGCAATGAGTAGTGGATGTTGGACCCTGAGAGTAATGATATTGTACAGTATACAGATATTACATAGTTATTATTCAGTACCATTTAGATATTGGATATTGCACAGTTGATGGATAGAAGGAAGTCCAGGGGTTGGGAGGTTAGACTGTATAGTCAGTGCATGTGTGAATTTAGAATGGTTATGGCTTTTGGGAAAAAACTGTTCTTGAGTCTGTTTGTCCTTGTTGTGATGCACCTGTAGCGCCTCCCTGAGGGCAGCAGGTCAAACAGATCAGAGCCAGGGTGGGAGCTGTCCTTGATGATGTTTTTTGCTCTGCTGAGGCAGCGGAAGGTGTAAATGTCCATCAAGGAGGGGAGAGGGCATCCGATGATCTTCTGTGCTGCCTTTACTACTCGCTGAAGCCTCTCCCTGTCTGCCATGGTGCAGCTGCCATACCATACTGTGATACAATACGTCAGCAGGCTCCTGATGGACGAGTGGTAGAAGGTCAGTAGCAGGTTGGAGTCCAGGTTGTGCTTTCTGAGGACCCTCAGGAAGTGTAACCGCTGCTGAGCCTTCTTGATAACTGCTGTGATGTTGTCTGTCCAGGAGATGTCAGCGGAGATAAGGACGCCAAGAAACCAGAAGGTATGGACCCTCCCCACACACTTGCTGTTGATGTAAAGGGGGCTAAGTCGGTGCTGTGCCTCCTGAAGTCGATAATGATCTCCTTGGTTTTCCTGGTGTTCACAGCCAGATTGTTCTTTGAACACCAGGCTGCCAACTTCAGGACCTCCTCTCTGTAAGCTGCCTCGTCTCCCTTTGAGATGAGTCCAACCACTGTGGTGTCATCAGCAAACCTGACGATGAGGTTGTTGTTGTGGGCCGGACTGCAGTCATGGGTGTAGAGACAGTACAGAAGGGGGCTCAGCACACAGCCTTGTGGGGTACCGGTGTTCAGTGTGCGAATGGAGGAGTGGTGGGGTCCGAGTCTCACAGTCTGGAGCTTGTTTGGTAAGAAAGTCTTTTATCCAGACACATGTGAGAGGGGGGAGGCCAAGAGTGACCAGTTTGGTGATGAGAATGTCAGAAATGATTGTATTAAAAGCTGAGCTGTAATCTACAAACAGCATCCAGACGTAGCTCTGCTGCTGCTCCAGATGGCTCAGCACAGAGTGGAGAGCTACAGCAATGGCGTCTTCTGTGGATCTGTTCGTGCGAATTGGTAGGGATCAAAGTCTTGGGGGAGATAGTCTTTGATGTGCTGGAGAACCATCAAGGACTATCTCCCCCAAGACTTTGAAGTGAGAGCCAGACAAATAACAAGCCGTAATTCAACATAAATGTCGTGATTAAATCTAAGAGACCTTTACCCAAAACAGGGGTAATAGAACCCACTCCTGGATTTAGGCCAAGGAGTGGTGTTCACCAATGAGCACTTGGTTGGCCAGAGCCTGGTCAACCTTAGTCTAAAATATCTGCTTGGAGCAGCCATTTAGCTTCACCACCCACACACAAGACAAATAGTGAGGGTCAGGTGCTGTGCCAATCAGGGGGCATGTAAGAACAGGACAGACCCAGGCATACTAGACCTTTGCAAAGAAAACAGGTGCTTGGGAAGGACCCAGAAGTCTTCTGGAAGTGTGAAAA
Organism: Erpetoichthys calabaricus; assembly: GCF_900747795.2. NCBI lineage: Eukaryota > Metazoa > Chordata > Cladistia > Polypteriformes > Polypteridae > Erpetoichthys > Erpetoichthys calabaricus. The sequence continues at coordinate 159,233,195 of NC_041399.2, forward strand.
ATAACAGCAAGCAATAGACATACTCATCTCTGTACACAGCAATGGTTCTAGGACCACACTTTCTGATCTAAAGTGCTCTTTCAACTCTCTTATTGCAGGGGGGTGTAGGGGTGCTCTTAATCCCCCTGCTGGGTGAACTACATTTGTAGCTATTCTGGATAAGATGCTTGTCTCAATGTTACTTTGAGTTGCAGAGAGGAAAACCTTGAAAGCTGTTTGTATGTATACAACTAACAACACTTCACAGTATTTGGTCTTTTAGTGACATTGGATTTGATGCTCAAAATGGTTGCATCTACTGACTCTGTAGTCTTGCTGGCAGATTTCAGTGTTCACATGGTGAATGGCGAAGATACTTGGAGATGCATGATCGGGGGGATTTGCCTACCAAATCTGAATCTGAGCAGTAAACTGTTACTAGAACTCTGTGCTATTCATAGATTGTCCATGGCAAACACAATGTTCAAAAATAAGGTTGCTTATAAATGTATGTGATACTAGTACCTTGGGCCAAAGGTCAGTTATCAACCTTGTAGTTGTGTTGATTTGAGGCCTTATGTTTTGGACTTTCAGGTAAAGAGAAGTGCAGCACTGACAAATAATCACTTCTTGGTAGTGATCTACCTCAAATTAATGGAGCAACTTTGCAAGGTGCTTCAAGAGTATTGTGTTTTGGGGAACATACCTCAAACCATTTTTGACAGAGTGAGTTTTATAGTAGCATAATTGGTAGTAAATTGAAAATGTTTAATGTATGTGTAGGATTCTGAAAAAGGATTCTTGCCTTACCTACAATTTGGGAAGTTAATATTGCACCTCTGCCATTTGCAGATGTTTTTCCTCTTGACTGCTTCTCACTGTAATCTTTAGAGCACACTAGAATGATTTGTATTCAGTACGAGGAAAATTAGCATCTCTTAATTAGAGGTATATTCTTTACAGGTAAGAGGTGAGCAGCTGCCCCATGTGGAGGAATTTAACAAGTACTTTGGGGTCTCATTCACAAGTGAGGGTGGAAGTGATCATGAATTGACCAATGAATCAATGCAGGTGCAGCAGTTTTGCTGATGTGGTTCTGGACTGTAGAGGTGAAGTAATAGCTAAAATCCTTAATAACGCTGTAAATTTATTGGTCAATCTACAGCTTCATCTTCACCTGTGAGATTATGAGTACCCACAGTGTAAATTAGGTTTTTGCATAGTGTTTCTGGATTCACTACATTTAAGATTTTTGCTACAAAGCATACCCTATCTTAAAAAAAAACAGCAATATAGGCGTCAGGCAGCATTGTGATACAGTGGACAGAGTTGTTGTCTCAGGATGTCAGTGTTTTTTGTTCGTATTTCATGCCCAGTCATTATCAGTGAGGAATCTATATGTCTAAGTGGCATTTCCATTGGATAATCTGTTATCCCCTTACATCTTCAAAGAGTTAATTGGTGATTTCACATTGGCTCTGTGTGTGTGTGTGTGTGTGTGAACCTTGCAATGAAATACCACTCTGCCCAGGCCTGTTTATCATTGAGACACTTAGATTTGGTAGACTTCCATCTTCTTTATGTCATGGGCCTACACTTTAACACTGTTTTGATGGCTCTTGACTGGAGATTTTTCGAAAAGCCATAATCTAGATTTACTTTTTTCTTTTTTAACCCTAAATAAGAACAGTCTTGAAGATATGTAGTGGTTGGCTATCTTCTCCTGTTCTCTCAGCCTGTTTTTGTTAAACCTTGTCCCCCAACTCCCCATTCAAAGCTTTTCTCTGTCCTGAATAGTGTCTTGCATACAACTGCCTGTGGGCCTCTATCATTATGGAAGTGTGACCTTCCATCCTTTTTCCTATAAAGTGTGCAGAGGCAGTCTTGACTGGCACTTCTGTAAATATGAAAATGTTGAGATTTTCCTGAATTCGTAAGTATTTTTGTGATTTTGGCTAGTTGGTAAAAATGTATTTTCTTATTTTAGATACATTTTTATTTCATTTCAAACAAAAGGGATTTATTGAGACCAGGAAGTGTAAAAATAACAAAGCATGAACACATTACATTAAGGAAAACAAGCCTAACTCAGGCTTACACCCTACTCTTTCACAATCTCACCTTGACTCATGAGTCCTATCTTTTCCTCCACTTCATTCTCATTTACTCAATATGAGCCCTTGTCACTGCTCCCCTCCTGACCTGGTTGAGGTTAGGAGTTCCTTTTTAAAGGTTGGCCTAAGACAACTTCCAGTGTTAAACCCAACTTATTGGTAAGTAGTTCTGGGTCATCCCTCAATGCTTGGGAGGCATGTAGCCATCTTTTTCAAGGCCCAGGCACCCATACTACTGACTGGAGCACACTGTTGTTGAGTGGCAGGCATGGAGCACTCAGGAGCAGCAGAATCTCCTCTGGAACTAAATATACTGTATGTTTGGAAAAACAGACCGATGCAATGAAAGTATTTGTAATTAATGGTGCAAGATACTGGGAATTTAAAATGCAGTACAGTCTAGATTAGGAGTGATAGTCCAGAGTGGTTTAACAGCTAGTAAGAGTTGTTCAAATTTAAGTTGGAAATTAATTTGCAGAGTGAATTAGTGGAAAACAGGATTGTGATTTTCTGTGCCCTGTGGAATAACGAGTCCATGGCTCTGGAAAAATGGTTGGGTTTTTAAATAATCCATCGTCTGTGTCAATCTCCGTAGGCATGCTCGTACAGCTGCGGGGAGCTGATGAGGTAATTGAGGCGAGATGCACCTGCACGCAAGGGTGCGATCATTCTCAATTGCCTCATCGGCTTCCTGAGGTGCGTGATTGAGACGCTTCACCCACGGAGCCGTATAAGTATAGGCCAGCACAGAAGGGGGGAGAAACAAAAAAAGAGAAAGGCTTGTAGAGTTAGAGTGCAAAGAGAAAGAGAGAGAGGATGAGCCAGCCTGCTGAAGTGAGAAAGAGGTCAGTGCAGTCAGGGGTCTGTGTCGGAGCAAGGGCTCGGCGCTCAAGGAACAGATCATACCCACTGATTGTGTGAGGAGTGAGAACGATCAAGGTGGTGTCCTCTCCTGGAATCCAAGGGACAACTGCGTGTGTGAGAAGGAGGGCGAGAGGACAACCAACCCCAAGCGATCTGGCAGACGCCAACAGAGGCAGTCAAGACAGGGGTCAGTAGTGACAGGACCGCAGCTGCTGAAGTCTCCACTAGCTGAGCGAGCCATGGGTGAGCTGAGGAGACCAGGAAGGAGCTGCTGATTTTTTGTCTCATTTTAGCCTGGTTTTAAACATTTGGATTTTTCTATTTTTATGGATTATTTATTTATTGATCTTTGAGACCTGCACTATTTATTTGAACACTGTTTTGTTTTTTTTGTTTTTTTTTGTTAATAAAAGCACGGAACACTTTTTACACCATCCCCTTGCTCCAAGTGTGATTTGTCCTCATCTGCCAGCTTATTCGGTTACATTATCAACAGTGGCGGGTTCAAGAGGCTCCCAAAACAAGAAGATGGAGCATGGAGCATGACCTGCACAGTTGTATACCCTCATCCATGAGTATCACCAGTTCACTGGAGCATCAGTAGTTCGTAACTGAGGATGAACCAGGGTGAGTGAAGACACAACCTAAAGCTTACAGTGTAAAAGTGCAAAGTACAAGTTTATTCACATCAAAGCCAACAAACAGTGTCAAAGGTACAGTGAAGATAAAAACCAATAAATAAGTAAATATAATAAATAGTTAAAACCCAGAATAAAATCAGAGTCAGAATCGGCTCCTCTAATCTTCAGTGTTTCTCTCTCATTCGACCTCCTCTCCCCCACTCACCCATAAAGTTTGCTGCACAGACCTGAGACACAGGCAAAAGTGGTTTTCCATCTGGTTCCCATTCCACACTCCTTTGTAGGTACCAGCTGGGACCCACTAAGCCCATCTCTCTATTTCTGCCATCTCTGTTGGTCTCTATAGGACCCCTGGAGCCCATGATCCCTCCTGCTCCAAACTGCTCAGCAGGGTTGCTCCATCTCTGGAGTACTAAATCTCTTTATTCCACTGCATGGTATCCCCAACCTCTTTGCTGCCTCTCTATTGCACTGACCTGACCGCCTAATCCTGATCTATCTCTTTCTCACTTTCACCTCAGTTTTCTCCTCCTCATTTTTTCTCTTTCTTTCATGGCTTACTCAGAGTGTAGTTGTTTCCTTAACAGTCCATTCAGCACTTTTAAGGGGTGGCTGCTCCATTGTAAAGTCTTTAAAATGTAAGATTAAGTTGGCTAGATTTAGAACACATGAATGCCAGTATGGAGTTGGGAAGTACCTCCCACCCCGGCTTCCACCAGCAAGTGACAAAATCTGTCAGCATCATCAGCACCAGAGCTGTATGTTTTCAGGAGCAGGTTAAGTCACACTAAAATAATCATATAACACAAGTACAAACTTGCAGAGAAAAATGTAGCTATAATGTACACATTTCGAGGTGCATTCATAGGTAATAGCCATGTCTGAATGCAATATTTCTTTTTCTGTGGGAGTTAGTCAAGAACATTTAATCTTAATATTTTATATTCAGGATGCAACAACTAGATCATCCATAGGTACCCAGGGTGATAGAAATGTCAGTGTGAAACGAGAGACTGAGAGAAACAAATAGAATAGCAAATGAAACTATGGCCTACCATTTTACTTTACCTCTTCTTTCCAACTGACAACATTAAAAACATAAATCAATTTCACAGCTCCTACCCACAGCCCCACTCACGTCAAACCTGATCCAATCAAAAAACTATAACAAAACTACCTTCCACATGGCCATACCTGGCAGAATAATGCAAGTAAACACATCACATTTAAACTTTGCCCACTATATCCCATATGACTGTGCTTCATTTCAGCCACGTCATTAAAAAACATATAGCAAAGAAGACACTTTGGGAATGAGAGTCCACAACATTAACAGTCTAGGGACACGAGAACAATATAAATACCTTGAGCAACTTAAAAATAAACCAAAACAGATACATAGTTCATAGGGTACATAAAAGCTCTATAGCGCTTGATCCCCAAAGGTAAATTTGGCAGTGTGGGCACCACTTTCAGTACCACAAAAAAGAGAAAAGCAAAAGGAATAGAAGTTGTGATATAGAAAGACCATTTGTGATATAGAAAGACAGAAGGAGTCCAACCCTACTATCAGCAATAGTATGTGAGAAGGGGTGAGGTTAGAAAGAATATTTCAGATACAAAATAGTTACAACTCCAGAATTGGAAACAGAGTATAATAACATTATCAATCAACATAGGTTTATCAATCAATATAGGTTTGATGTGAAAGAGAGCTTTGGGAAAACATTCATGGGACTTCAGTAGTCACTAGTCAAGTTATACAAGTCTTTAAGTCTGTATTGCAGAAGAGAGACAGGATAACCAGCAATGTAATCACATGCATGGGAAGAAACATAGAGGTTGTAGTGACTTGTGGAAAAGTTATCACAGAAGGAGCCATTAAAGTCAAAATCTATCAGTTACTTGCAAATGGTCAATAAACTCAAGAGCTTGCTTCAGGTCAAAAGAAATGCTGCAACCCCACTGCAAACTCTTTTCATCATAGGAGTTATTACTTTAATAGCCATCACTAAAGGCAGGGAAGAAGCAAATCTGCTGGCCTGCAAAAGATTTATTGGGGATTTTCCAGGTATTGTGGATAACAGTCTGAGAGTCAGTATAATTGAAAAATTTCATTACCAGGGACTTAAGATGCAAATAATATCAGTTAGGAATATAAATTATATCAGTCACTGGAGAGAAAACATACAGACTGGGAAACATAGTTGGTCACAGGGTAAAAATGTTTTGGCGTACTGCTCTTTGCATTTTCTTTGATGCCAATTATAGGGACAAATAAAGTTCTGTCTATCTAACTGTCTGTCTATTTACATTATTTCTTTCATTTCTATCCTCAAAATCCATTAATTTATGAACCATGTGGTTCTCATCCTAAAGAATACTTAGGACCATGGGGAGTGGAGGAAACAAAGTTAAGAGGTAACTGTCTAACCTAGTCAAGCCCAGGAAATGGCTATTAAACTAAAGATAATGATGACGTAGAAATCTGTCAATATGCAGTTTTTTTTATTTCTTTCCGTGAATATTATTGTCATGGTAGCTCATTGTGTTCTCAAATGTCCCATACTCTCCTTTAACTTCAGTTTTATTGTGGTGTCAAGTTCCATGCTCCTCTTGAAAGGCGAGCTATAGGGAGTCTCGCTTTGCAACAAGTTGATCTTACAACCTCTGTAAACATTTGCTTAAGGCAGCCATATTAATCTTACTGGCATCATCATCTGAGGAGGCCTTGGTGCAGAAAGCTTTTTTTCACTGGGCTGAATCCTTCAAAATGGGATCTTCTGGCAGACACATGTGATAAAATGTGAGTAAAATTAAGTTTTTATGTCACTGTAGCTGCCAAAGTATAAGGCGAGTTCAAGCACGGGTAAAACGCGTGCCGAAAGAAATCTCTCAGTCCAAAAGTTTGTTTTTAAAAATATTTAGTGAAAATTAAAGGCAAATAATCCACACAAGAATAAAGAAAGAAGTTGTTACACACATGGAATAAAAGGCAAAAAAAAGGAAAAATATATCTTCTCTAAACATAGCTTCTCTTGAGAAACTTTAGTTATTTCTGTACTTAAAAGTTCTTACCTTCTTCTTCTGTACGTTTTAAGTGTACAGCTCAGCACTTAAATAAGTGCGTTGTCTTACATGTTACTTCACACACTCAAAAGGCACGTTGGCACGGTTTAAAACCATGTGCCCTCTACACCTTACACATGGCAAGGCTGATCACTACCTGAGAATAATGTTTAGTCAGAGCTGTTAGAAATGGCTAGAATATACCAATTCAATTCAACTGATGGGGGTTATAGAAACCTCTCATAGATTATGCACTATCATCTAGTAAAATATTCATGAATCTTATGTAACTAGGAAATGGCTCTTACATCATGATTTGGAAAGAAGCATTTTGAAAAAGTATGTAAAAATATTTGTCCCTGAAAGCTATTATTGTGTCCATCAACCTTTATGGCAAATGGTCTCTGTAAACAAAACAGAATTTTATAACTTACTTTGTTAAGGAGATGTTGGCAAAATGTTTGTTATTTATACTGTAGGTTTAAAAATAATTTTAATTATAGTACCCTAGACTACTCAGTCTACAATGGCTGTACTGTATATGTTTACTTTATTATACAGACTTCATTAAGAACATCCATCCATCCATTATCCAACCCGCTATATCCTAACTACAGGATCACGGGGGTCTGCTGGAGCCAATCCCAGCCAACACAGGGCGCAAGGCAGGAAACAAACCCTGGGCAGGGCGCCAGCCCACCGCAGTCATTAAGAACATTTGTTCCAAACTCTTAATTGACTCCTCAGTCAGTGACAGCATAATGTTAACAGATTACTATTTACAACACATATGCAACCAACAGATCAGTTCCAATGAAAAATGGATGTAGAGAAAAGCCAAGCAAAATGACACCTTTTATTGGCTAACTAAAAAGATTACAATATGCAAGCTTTCGAGGCAACTCAGGCACCTGAAGCTTGCATATTGTAATCTTTTTAGTTAGCCAATAAAAGGTGTCATTTTGCTTGGCTTTTCTCTACATTCATAATGGCTAACACGGTACAACACCCTAGTACTAATGAAAAATGGATTAAACCAAAACTTTAAATGGCTTTCAACAAGGCATGATAGCAGTTAGCAGACCATATTAGGTGCAGCTAACAACCTTGCTAGGGATCTCATGCAAAGCTTTGTTACTTGTGCATCTAAAATGGGCCACCATGGAAAAAGTCATCCAATCAATGGTTGTCACGTGATCATAAATAGGCCTTAGATGAAAGGGGCTAACAGAGGCTAAAGGGACATGTACAAAATAACAAATAGGTTATGCTCAGTTAAGTACCAGCTGAGTTCAACAATGGTGGTGAATATCTAATTTACAAGTTGTCATATTGTGTCACAAACGTGGTATAGACATTTAGAATTCAAACAAGTTACAGTGTTCATAATTAAACTTAGGCAAGTTAAGTTCAGTGGGCTATGGAACACCACCACTAGTAAAAGTACCTGCTCTGATGAATTGTGGAATCTGTTGATTCAAATATATATCTGTCCTATGATATATGAAAGGGGCGGCACGGTGGCGCAGTGGTAGTGCTACTGCCTCGCAGTAAGGAGACCTGGGTTCGCTTCCCAGGTCCTCCCTGTGTGGAATTTGCATAAAATTGTCCCTAGTGTGTGCTTGGTGTGTGTGTGTGTGTGTGTGTGTGTGTGTGCCCTGCAGTGGGCTGGCGCCCTGCCTGGGGTTTGTTTCCTGCCTTGTACCTTGTGTTGGCTGGGATTGGCTCCAGCAGACCCCCGTGTCCCTGTAGTTAGGATATAGCAGGTTGGATAATGGATGGATGGATGGATATGTGAAAGGCAAAGTCTGAATAACACAGAACACTGGAACGTGGTTGAACATTTGTTAATGGAAACAAGGTATGCATCTGCAAATGTACTTCTCAGGTCTTTTCCACAAACCCAAATAAGATCTGAAATGGTCCCTGGATCATAATAATAAATTAAGTTGGCCACTGGATCATATCGGGATTTACTGGGAGATGAGATCCATAACTAGCTAGCTAATTTGCAACAACATACCATATACAGTATCTGAGTGTCATCATCAATGCTTTGTTGAGTCCTATTCTTAACAAATGCAGGTTGTTCTGAATGCAAATGCATGTTATTATAAATAGAGATATTGTATATAATAAAGCTGAAACCCATTGTATAAGAGATTCATAAACTTCAAAGGTAAGGAGCCTGCTTTGAATTTGATATGACATCCATCTTTTGAAAAAAGCTGGTAAATTACAAACTCAATAGCTCAAGGTCTTTTCCTAGAAAATAAACAATGTTTTCTGATGAACAGTGCAAGGACATCCTTAATCAAAAAACAAATTGAGGTAATTGAATCAAAAAGTTTTATTTCTAGAATTTGAACTGTTTAATCATATCATTGTAGATTAACTTAAAAGACTCGCAGACTGGTAACATAGTGCAACTGAGACAAAGAGGCAGAAGGCAAAGAAAGTTGTTATTGAAGCAGCTGTATAGAAGAAGGAACCATGTTACTTAAGAATCTTATAAAAAAAGTGCGAAAAAAGTGAAAGCTGCAAGGATGTTAGGGAAATATTTAGCAGGCAATTTGTGCAATTTTACTCCCAGCTCCTTTCATCTGTGTCAGAAGGCTGTATAAAATCTGTTGCTAGGATACAAAATTTACATATCTGGGAAAATCAGAAAAAAATCTTGCTTGTCACAAAAAATATATATAGTTCTATTAGGATTTGTTTTTTTCCTTTTTGAAAAGTTCTCATTTTTAATTTTATAAGAGATCTAAAGGGAAAAGGGTTCTGTTTGGTCCAGGTACTTACGAACAAATTAAACAATTTTAATTGTTTTAAATGGAAAGGTAAGTTAAGCCCAATATAGCTAGTAAATTCTTAGTAAAGTGACAGAAGAGAATCCAATTAATAACAGATTACATTCTTATCTGACAGGCTAATGTGTCTGAGACACTTTCTTAAAGCCACATACTTTTTCTTTTATAATTAGTTCTTTCTGATATTAGCATTTAGGCAAGAATAGCATTGTTTGTGTAGATGATCATAGAGCCTTTCCCTGTCTCTGGTCCTGGGGCTTCATTTTTACTTTGAAATTTGTTTTGTCCTTTATGTATTCTTGTTCGTTGCTTGCACCATTCCCTTACCTACCTGCTTCAGGCTGTCTCGATGCAATGCAGCTGATTGCTTTTATCTATCTCTTTTGGAAAGCACTTCATACTAACACAAAAACTAAAGTCCACTGATTCGCTAAGTGTAGCCATGGAAGAGAAGGTGAAATTTTTGAATAAAAGATTGTAAGTTTGCGTTTGAGTGGTAGTACTTTGGCATTTCTATACATTTCCTGTTCGCTTGTCTGCTCATAGCCGCTGTCACGTGGGAAGGTACTTTGTAAGCTTATCCTTTAAGCTTAGAAGTGATAGAAAAGCTACACATTCTGAGATGTGCTTTTCTTGAAAGCTTAACTAACACTGGTAGGCACCAGAAATTTAAACTCAACAGATATGCTGTACTGATACATCCAAATTAGACAACACTGTTCTATATGATGATGTCACTGCAGCTCATGCCAATGATGAGTACCCTCTTCAATGCAAGAAAGAATTATCTAATACTAGCAAAATACCCGCACTTCGCAGCGGAGAAGTAGTGTGTTAAAGAGGTTATGTAAACATATATATACATATACATATATATACATATCTACATACATATACACATCCACATATACATATACAGCATATACATATACAAATTTACATATCTACATATATATACATATATACACATATGCACATATATATTATATATATATATATATATAAATATAGACATACATATATACATACATACATTCACATATATATATATATCTACATTCGTAGTGTGAATCACAATCTGATTGTATGGGTGGTTACCTACCAGGTAACGCTTGTGGTTGGCCAGCAAGTCAGCTAACATCCGCCACGGTGCCCTCAGTTGTGAGAAGCAGATCATAGAATGGTTGAAAATAGTTTACTGTCAAATAATGCAAAGAGTACGCGACACGTGTTTCGCCCTAATTCTGGGCTCATCAGGCGTACACACTCACTGCACTCGCTTACGGGAATCGAACCTCGGACGTCAGCGCTAGAGGCGAAGCCCCTAACATTGCGCCACGGCGTGTGGTTCGTTTATTTGACAGCATGTAGATCGGGGTAATTACATTCACGGCATTCGTAGTCTGAATCACAATCTGATTGTATGGGTGGTTACCTACCAGGTAACGCTTGTGGTTGGCCAGCAAGTCAGCTAACATCCGCCACGGTGCCCTCAGTTGTGAGAAGCAGATCATAGAATGGTTGAAAATAGTTTACTGTCAAATAATGCAAAGAGTACGCGACACGTGTTTCACCCAAATTCTGGGCTTATCAGGCATACACACTCACTGCATATAGCCAAATTCCCGCGCTTCACAGCGGTGAAGTATTGCTTTTAAATTTTAATTAAGAAGAAAAGAAAACCTTTTTAAATTGAGGGAAAATATACCAATAACAATTTGTTAAGGATCTGTTTTTTTGTGAAGCTGCCTTTACACAGCCTGTCCGCTGTTTTATAAACGAACGCCATATAAGGCCGTCCTTTCTCCTTGTTTAGCGGTTCTGTATTGTTTTATTGTTCGTTTATTACGATTGTTATAGTTATTGTGTAGGTATTTGAGACTCACTTTTCTGTTCAGGTACCCATTTCCTTTATGTAATCCGCGGATTCTCCGCTATTTTTTGTTCATTTATTACGATTATAGTTATTTATTGATTCCCTTCTTTACCTGACTGCCTGCTCATATAAGGCGCTCTGCTGTTTTTTTGTGAAGCAGTCTTTACACAGCTTCTCCGCTGTTTTATAAATGAACGCCATATAAGGCCATACTTTTTCCTTGCTTCGCCAAGGAAGCAGCCTTTTTATTTAATCCATGGGTTCTCCGCTGTTTTATTGTTCATTTATTACGATTGTTATAGTTCTCTTTGTATACCACGTTGTCAGTTCAGCACTCCGGTTGTAATATGACCAAGTGGTGCAAGCTTACTGTTGAGAATGCAACGTATAGTTGTACAGGAGAAAAGCAATCTTGCCAAACTTAATTTAAACTTACGGTTTACACCGTGCTTTGTTTCCGCCATAGCTGCACTTATGAATATGCTTGTATGCGTCACTCGCTCGCTTCTTATTGTTTCACTGCCTTCTCAATTGTGTAATGAATGTTTTCTTCAGCGCTCTTTGGGGCTCTTCCTTGTTTTCTACATACTGCGTTCACAGTCAGTTCACGTGATTACGTGGGAGGCGTGATGACGCGATACACAACTCCGCCTCCCACGGCCAGCGAGCCGCAGTCCATTACAGTATATGGACAAAAAAGAGGTTCCAGTTATGACCGTTACGCTTTGAATTTCGAAATGAAACCTGCCTAACTTTTGTAAGTAAGCTGTAAGGAATGAGCCTGCCAAATTTCAGCCTTCCACCTACACGGGAAGTTGGAGAATTAGTGATGAGTCAGTCAGTCAGTCAGTCAGTCAGTCAGTGAGGGCTTTGCCTTTTATTAGTATAGACTAGCAAAATACCCGCGCTTCGCAGCGGAGAAGTAGTGTGTTAAAGAGGTTATGAAAAAAAAAGGAAACATTTTAAAAATAACGTAACATGATTGTCAATGTAATTGTGTTGTCATTGTTATGAGTGTTGCTGTGTTTTATATATATAAAATACACACACACACATATAAACATATATATACATATACATATACACATATATATACATATCTACATATATATATATATATATATACTAGCAAAATACCCGCGCTTCGCAGCGGAGAAGTAGTGTGTTAAAGAGGTTATGAAAAAAAAAGGAAACATTTTAAAAATAACGTAACATGATTGTCAATGAAAGCCCGTTTCAGTCAGTAAGTCTTATGTGTGTGTTTATGTATGTGTGTATATATATGTAGATGTGTATATGTAGATATGTATGTATATGTATATGTATATAAATGTTTATGTGTGTGTGTATATTATATATTATATATTATTATATATATATATATATATATTATATATATATATATATATAAAAAAGACAGCAACAGTTATAACAATGACAACACACCCCGTAAATGCACACGTTTAATTGCACATGTGTTAATATGTATGCTTACACAGTATTAAAAGACAGTCAAAAATTAACGTCATTTACCTTCGTTCCCGCGTGTGACACGTGCTGTAAATCTCTTCCTTGTTTTTAGTTCACGTGATTACGTAGGAGGCGTGATGACGCGATACGTGACTCCGCCTCCTCCATTACAGTGTATGGACAAAAAATATGTTCCAGTTATGACCATTACACTTTGAATTTCGAAATGAAACCTGCCTAACTTTTGTAAGTAAGCTGTAAGGAATGAGCCTGCCAAATTTCAGCCTTCCACCTACGGGAAGTTGGAGAATTAGTGATGAGTCAGTCAGTCAGTCAGTGAGTGAGTGAGTCAGTCAGTGAGGGCTTTGCCTTTTATTATTATAGATAAGGAAGTTGGCCGTTCATAATGTACACCACCGTATAGTTCTTCTGATTTTTCCACATTGCTTCTTGTAAGTATTTTGGTGCACTCACATCTGATGTGTGGAATGCTGTGTACATCTGTTTCGAAGTAATGAAACAATATGACTGAGGTATACATTTTCAGTTTTTGTTGCATCGAAAGTACAGGAAGGCTTACAAAAATGCCTTATAGTGCTGATACACTACAGATTTGTTTTGCTGTGAGGTGTCATAACAGCTTATGATGTACCTCAAATGAGTTCATTTTTAATATCTTTGCAGTTCTACAAACAACTTTCAGACAGAATATTGCTTGAAAACCAGATCTGTCAATCAGTATGAACAAATATGGACAAGGCACCTTGCAGTAAGCCATAATATATAAGCTTTTTAAAGTTCAAGTTTTTACTTGGATATTATAACTACCTAACCTAACATGAGCATGTTTGGCATTTGGGATTAAAGTCAAATTGTAAAACTGTAAATTGTTATCATAATAAGTTAGTTTGTCTATGTGTGTGGCCTGCAATGTATTGTCACCCCAACTGTTGTTGCTTCTTCCCTTTTATACAGTGATTAAAGGATAAATACTGGCTCCCCACTATCCTGAACTTGATAACTTAGAAAGTGAATGGATGGCTATATCATAGATTTTACAGATATAGAAGAATTAGTGTTACACTCTTTATTTTTCTTTTTTACATGAGAGAACCATACAGTTTTTATTTTGGGCTTAAAGTATGAGAGCTGACTTTCTATCATTTTATTCGAGGTTCATTGGTTTCATATTGTTAAATGATATTCCACTGCTGGATTTCCAGTCAATGTGGTGAGAGACTGCATTAGGCATTCATTGCATCTTAACAGCTGCTGCCATCATTTTAGAACATTTATGTAGAATTTCATTTTGTGTGTGTTTATAAGAGAATGTGTTTCAGTATACAGTTTTGTAGGTTTAAGAAGATACTGTGTGGCAGGTATGTTATAGCTGAGCAAACTGCACTAGTAGAAGTAATCCTTTAAGATGACATTAAGGCAAAATCAGAGGGCAGGTACTAATCTGGATGGAAAAACAGTGCATTACAGAGTACAGACACTCACAGCACATACACAGAGCCATTTTAGAGAAGATAATCAATTTTCCTGCATATGTTAGAGATGTGTTGAGGAAACGATAGTGCCTAGAGAAAACCCACACAGACACAGGAGCAGGAGAAATCAACCAGGACAGTACCAGTGCCAGGATGTGAACCTAGCACAAACATATGAGGCCTCTGCTCTACATTAATTCACAAATACAATTATAAGGGTTAATTCCTTACAACACCTATTACAGGGGTGGGCAATGTCAGTCCTGGAGGGCCACAGTGGCTGCAGGTTTTTGTTCCAACCCTGTTCCACCCCTATTTTAGTGGTGTCACTTGTTAAGGTTCCCCACCCTTAATTGCTTATTTTAGTCTGAAACAGCTGCATTCACTATTTATATTGGGTCCTTATTCACAAAAAAATGTAAATGACAAAGGAGCCAGCAGTTCTCCATCAAACCTGTTTCAATTTGCACTGTCTGGTTTAATAAAACACTTAAGAGAAAAATGTGACAGACTGAAAATAACTGGTGTTTGACTTCAAATCATTTGGATGTTATCCTTAGAAAGGGAAAAAAAAAAACTATGCCATAAGAACCTAATATTGCAGACAAACAAGCTATAAAATTAAATGAGGTATGAGATTGGCAAGGATTGGTTTGCAGTTAAGATATTGGGTTGGAAAGAAAACCTGCAGCCACTGTGGCCCTTCAGGACTGGCATTACTTACCCTGGACCTATTATATAATCAAAAGTCTGAATTATTTAATACATTTCAACATTTAATAAAACATTTCAGTCTATTCAGTGTTTGCTGTGGTAATTTGTACATTTGAATGTATGAAGCAGTATTTCTTTTTCATAGCCACATGAACACAATACAAATTAAGAACATGACTATTATGCACATGCACAATAAAAAAAAAAGAAAAACACCCAAATAATGAAAAAGCAGAGTGTGTGATAGAGCCGACTGAAGGGGCATAAACCAGTGTTTTGTCTTGGTAGAGTAATATTTTACTCTGCTTTCCCCTTTTGTATTATTAATATGTAGCCTTTGTCAGAATGCCTCAAATCTCACAGACTTACCATTGTTTATAAGGTATTGTACCATATAACTTCTCTCCACCTTCCCTTCTACATCTATAACCTCAGGCAATTAGGTGTAGTAAAAGACAAGCAGGAGTTAAGTTACAATTTAAATAATGTATTATTGATAATATTCATAAATAATAACAATATGCAAAGTACATTTGAATATTGGCAACCATACAACCTAATATGTAGTTTCAGGAAGCACACAGACTTGTTAGTTACTTAAAATGTCTCTAGTTAAGGCATCATTTTATGGTCAGCTTTCTTCAGAACAGACCGCATGCCTGTCTCAATATGGCTGCTGAGCTGTGCTCTTCATTGTGTTGTGCTTTTCAGTTTATGGTGTGAGAGATGGTCTTTTCATCAGTTTGGTAACAGAGGGAGAGAGTGAGGGAGTGAGCAAATTTATAGGTTTTCTGTCCAACCCCTAGAGCCAATAGGATGTCATGGTACTTAACGGCTTCTGATACAAGCCAGTACCAAACAGACCAATGGGGGAATAGAGCACCTTCACACCTGCCCCCAAAACCATATGTAAAGGTAAAGCTTGGCAGTTAGGCAGCCTGGCTTTCCTGTGGGGGGTTGAGAGACTTTAGCAGAGAAACACTTGCCAAACTGGTTTGAGGCACTTCCCCAAAATCCTCTCGTAAAATTCAAAGAGACTCAGTCCTGGTGGGGGGTAGTAAACATGAATGCTTCTCACTAATGTAACACTGATATAATATTGCTTTGCCTAAGTTACAAATAAAGACATACAAAATATTTATCAACTTATATGCAAAATCTCCCATCAAAACAACAAATTACTAACTTTTTTAAAGCACCAATCACTGTTGCTGGAGATATGGTAGAAAAAGAACTTAGGGAATTGTTTTTGAATAAGTAAACTCACTGACGTTCACTCATACCAATCAAACTGTAAATACATGAGTCTAGAATGACAGCTCTGTTCTACCTGGAAAAAATGGCATAAAAAAAGCTCAGCAAGTGGCCGCAGTAGGGGGGTGCAAACATCCACAGCACTTTACAGAGTACTTTAGATGCATCTCCTGGCTGCTACAGTCCATTGGCCCTGATGTGTTGCTGCCAGCGAGTCTCATATTTGGACCCAGTAGCAGCAGGGAATATCTTTGCAACATAATGAATTACACTTCTATATAGTGAAAGAATATAACCAATTATAAGTGTGACTTTTTCAGTTACTTCTGTCTAGTTGTTCACAGAACAGAGAATGCAATTCACATCTGGCCATCAATGCTCAGTAATGTCAATAACGGCACTTGGTATTGTCACATAGCATCTTGTACTTACCTTTAATCAACATCACTACGTCTGCAGCAATATGAAATAAAAATACCTACAGTATTCTAGAATTCTTCTTCTGTAATAGCCATTCACATCATTAAAAAGTTCATGACACCATCAACAAGAATGGCTAGAAAATTTGGTTTACTTTCATAGAGCAAATTTGGTTATGACTTCACTAAGTCTGCATTGCAACTTTTGGGTTTTCTAACTAGAAAGAGCTGATGAAATTATAGAAGTAGCTAGTCTTCACAAAATAACACATCTGTAAAATCACAGCTAGAAAGTTTTCTTCTTGCACTTTTTTTACTCTATATAATTTTTAAATCTCTGTGATTAGTTGTTCTGTTTTTGACCCAGTGGCAGGTTGCAATAATCTAAACCTTTAACAGCATTATGAGCCCACTGGTATGTTGAAAAGTATGGACGGCTTGTAAGTAATAAGCTCACGGCTAAAAACATGAAAAATAAAAACTGATGACATTGAGCGGGCCTTAAAAATGTTATACATGAACAATCGGCAAACTCACATATTTTAATTTTTAGAAAGGAGTAAGGAAACTGGGGAATTGTATTTTAAATGGCAGATTAAAGATTTCAATATTAAAGACAATATAAAGACATATTTAGAATTACAGTATATATAGTAGCCTTTTGTAGTTATTTACTTTTCTTATTTTTGTACTGCTTTATTATTGGTATTCCCTTCTCTACCAAACAAACAGCCTATAAAGTTACCAATGAGTATAGTCAGTCCATCCATAGAATCTTAGTAAGCCAAAAATTTTGATTCTTTTTCCTTGTTTACTGGCAGAAGGATATTTCACAGTTAGTAAGAATAGTTGGGTTAGAATTTAGTACCACATTTTGCTATGTCCAATTACCATAATTGACACATTTTTGCTTTTTTCAAAATTCTGCAATATTTTTGTTCTAAATATTAAGCATTTTGTGGTCATCATTTAAGTCTTTGGTTGAAAAACAGAAAATTTTTAGTTAGTCTTTAACAAACCTATTAGAAAATATGGTTTAAACTGTTGTAGATACATTGAATATCTTTAGTTTGGCTAAAAGATGCAATGTTGTTGGACTTTTGCATATTGTGCCTCAGTATTGAATAATGGTGTGGTGGTCTCGTCCGTTACAGGAGATGGACGTCTGAAGCGGAGCTCCGTTAGCAGTGGCTTTATTTTCTCACGTATTTCTTATTATTTAGAGGTATCCTGTATTTATCCGACCCGAGGAGCTTCCACTACAGTATATAAACATGAGCAACAAGAAGAGAGGTCAGAAAGAACGGGAAAAGAAACTTAAAACTACATCAAAGTCTAGAGAGACACCAAGCCCAAGTACAAGGTACGGCCTCTCGGAGACTGACCTGGAATTGGCAGACGAATGTGCAGACTTCCTAGGACCCCGCTCCAATGCATCATCTCCAGTCGAGAGCGAAAAATGGGAGCGAGGGTGCAAGTGATGCAGGTCATGATGGATCACCAAGAAGAAGATCACTCGAAACTAGAAAAGGCCCTGCAGTACGTGCTCTCATCTACTCCTCGCGAGCCCGAAGCATCGGCTGCAATTCCACCTGCAGAGTACGAAAGCCGAAAGAATCTGTCCGAACTAAAAGAGATGATTGCAACACTGGCCACTGCCACGGCCGTAAGTGAGCTTAAGAAGGATAACAAAGACCGGGAAATGCGTCTATTTAATCGTTTTGACTCAACCTTTAAAGGTATATTGGGGAAATTAGAGGAACACATTGAAGAAAATAGATCCAAACTGAAAACACTTGCCAATCAGCTGGATGACGTTAAGCAGGCATTCACGGCTCAAATTGAAACAGCGGAACAATTGGCATCTAACGCAGATGAAAAAGCTACAGCTGCGAATTCCGAATGCAATAAACTCGGAGACAGGCTTGCAGCCCTGGAAGATTGGTGCAGAAGGAATAATATTAGAATCGAAGGTCTACCTGAGAAACGAGAAAGCACAAACCCAGTGAAATTTGCAGTAGAATTACTCTCTAAAATAATTGGAGATGACTTTAAATCAGATACCGAGATAGCAGCAGCTTATCGTATACGCAGATCAAATACTTTTAAACCTAGGTGTTTTATTGTTCGCTTTAAGCGATTACGATGTAAGCTTGATGTGATGGCACTTCTCAGACACAAGCAAGAGATTATATTTGAAAATAATCTTATCTGTATTTTCCCTGACTTCTCGCCTTTAACAGCTGCAAAACGGGCAGCCTTCTTCAACATTAAACAGCTGTTACGGAAAGCCGATATCAAATACAGCCCTTGTATCCCGCCAAACTGAAAGTGGAAGTTCATGGCCAATATTACGTATTTTCAAACAAGGAGGAAGGTGAAAAGGAATTAAAGAAGCTGTTCCCGACACTCTTTTGAAAGACAATAATGAGCCGTATCCTGTCATGGCATGGTAAGGAGTTATCACCTGCTGTCTGATCCACTTGTAAAGATGCGGGTATTATAATCATACATCCTTTTCTTTACTTGGACGCTGTATGTTTATGTTTTAATTACAGTTATAGACGTGAGTGTGTGGAAGTAATTAAAGTAGGGTTTGTTTTTTTTTTCTTTTTTTCTTTCTTTTACTACCCTAAAGGAGACTGTTTAACATCACACCCTTGGTTTATTGTTATTTCTATTATTACTATTTTTAAAATTGCTGAAGATTATATTTTAAGCTTAAAGACAGTTAATGATAATATTTTTGGCAGATAGTATTTCGACTTTAGCTGCAATAGATATCTCTACTTTTTAATTCTCAAACGCCGCTGCGGGGGGAGGGGGGGCTTGTTTTGTTTTGGAGGTGCTGTCTCTCAGTATGTCAGAGGACTGGGACATTGTGAAGTGGGGTCTAGCCTCATGTGGGGAGGCAAAAGGGGGGGGGGTGGGGGGATAAGGGGGGATAGAAGGAGAGCAGGCTATATCTAATCTATCCTTTTAATCCTTATAGTTATAACTATTAACGCAACAATAGGCTGTATGGCAATAACTCGTGGGGAAATCGGAAATTAAGATTAAAACTGCCTCACTACCAGTTAAGACTATAAAATGACATTAAAAGTTCAGAATCAATGTCTCCATGATGGGACAGTTAATTTTGTGAACTGGAATGTTAAAGGCCTGAATCACGAATTAAAGAGAAAGAAAGTATTCTCTCACCTAACAGGCTTAAACGCTAAAATAGTATTTTTACAGGAGACCCACTTACTAAGCAAGGATCAGTTCCGGCTACAAAAAGACTGGACTGGCCAAATGTTCCATTCTAGCTTTACGAAGAAAACTAGAGGTGTGGAATTCTCATACATAGAACAGTCAAATTTGTAGCATCAGATGTAGTATTTTGATCCTGAAGGGAGATATGTGATGGTCATGGGCAACTTATTTAACTGTAAAATGATTTTGATAAATGTTTTATGCACCCAATGTCGATGATAAGGAATTCATGCATAATCTATTTGCATCCATTCCCAATATGAACACTCATAAAATTATAATGGCTGGGGACTTTAATTGTGTTTTAAAATCCACTCTTAGATAGGACTCCTGCCACAGCGGGGACGACATCTAACACTGCAAAGACAATTACACAGTTTGTAACCAACCACAACTTATCAGACCCTGGAGGTTTTTTAAACCCAAACTCAAGAACATATTCGTTCTACTCACCAGTGCATCATAGCTACTCAAGAATTGATTATTTCTTTATAGATAATAATTTCTTGCCTACGATTAAATCTTGCAAATACAACACAATTGTTATCTCCGACCATGCACCTCTTGTTTTGGAGCTAAAATCATTATGCCCCTCATGCTCACCTCACAGATGGCATCTTAACCCACTCTATTAGCAGATGAGAACTGTACAGAATTTATATCCAAACAAATCTGCTTCTTCCTAGAGACAAACACACCCTCAGGAGGTTTCTGCAGGAACACTCTGGGAAACTCTAAAGGCCTTCTTAAGAGGACAGATTATTTCATATCTTTCCCACAGAAATAAATCAGAAACCAAGAAAGTGTCAGAGCTAAGAAACAAAATTACTAGAATAGATGAAGAACAAGCCAGGCGTCCAAGTGAGGCTGTTCATAGGAAAAGGCAGGCTCTGCATACAGAACTCAACATCTTGACAACTAAAGAAACTGAACAACTTATTTATAAATCAAGACATCATTACTACGAACACGGAGAGAAAGCTAATAAGCTTTTAGCTCAACAAATCCACAAGCAAGAAGTTCTCAATGCAATCCCAGTAATCACCAACACGAATGGAGATGAAATCATTGACCATGAAAATATAATGCACACATTTAGAGACTACTATAAAACCTTATATTCTACTGAGTTTAAAGAAGACAACACACAATCTAATGCATTTTCTGGATACATTACAGATACCACAAATAGATACTTTTAGTGCTGAGAAACTGGATAAACCTCTGACCCTATCAGAATTACAAGATGCTATAAAGTCACTTCAAGGCGGGAAATCAGCAGGCCCTGATGGCTACCCTGTAGAATTTATAAGAAATTCTCCACTCAGCTAGCTCCCCTCTTAATTGGCAACATTTACAGAAGCTAGAGACAATCAAATTCTACCTCAAACTTTTCGTCAATTATTAATCACCATCTTTCCTAAACAAAATAAGGACTTGTTACAATGTGCATCATACAGACCAATTTCACTTCTGAATAATGATGTTAAGATACTCTCAAAAATTATAGCTAGAAGGATGGAGAAAGTGCTGCCTTCGGTAATATCACAGGATCAAACTGGATTTATTAAAGGCCAACATTTATCTCCCAATCTTCGATGCCTGTTTAATGTAATATACTCACCAGCAAAGTCAAACACCCCAGAGATATTATTATCATTGGATGCAGAAAAAGCATTTGTTATGATTGAATGGAACTACCTTTTCACTGCATTGGAGAAATTTGGGATTGGCCCGAATATTTGTGCATGGATCAAACTACTGCACACCAGTCCAGAAGCTTCAGTTTGTATTAACAACATTTGCTCAGACTACTTTAAACTAGAACATGGCTCCAGACAAGGATGCCCCTTGTCACCAGCTGGCGGTCCACTGTCAAAATTTTAATCAGATAAAGGGGATTATCAGAGAAGGACTGGAACAGAAAATTTCTCTATATGCAGATGATATGGTTTTATATATATTAGACCCAGAAAACTCTGCCTGCAGTTTTAACAGCACTTTCAGATTTTCAAAAGATCTCTGGTCTCAGAATTAATTTGAATAAAAGTATACTCTTTCCAGTGAATTCACAAGCATATAATATTAGATTGGACACACTACCTTTTACCAAAGCAGATCAGTTTAAATACCTAGGGGTAAATATCACTAGTAAACATAAAGCTCTTCATCAACAAAATTTCGTCGTCTGTATGGAAAAAATTAAGCAAGACTTGCATAGATGGTCAACCCTTCATCTCACTCTAGCCGGAAGAATTAACGTTGTTAAGATGAATATCCTTCCTAAGCTTCTTTTTTATTTCAAAAACATTCCAATATATATCAATAAATCATTTTTTTAAGCAATTAGATTCAACCATAACCTAATTTATTTGGAACTCAAAACATTCATGTATCTGAAGAGCATCCCTACAAAAACCTCAGGCAGAAGGTGGCATGGCTCTACCTAATTTTCAGTTTTATATTACTGGGCAGCAAACATACAAGCCATAAAAGCCTGGACACAAATAGATGAACATACACAGGCTTGGTCCGCATAGAAGTAAAATCCTGCAGTACTTCTTTATATTCCCTGCTCTGCACTCCAATAAATGCAAGTTATCGCAATATACTAATAACCCAATGGTGCTTCACTCACTCAGAACATGGAACCAATTTAGAAAGCAATTTAAGATGGAAAATCTTTTATCTGTGGCATCTCTGCAGGAGAACCACCTCTTTCAACCCTTACAAACATATCAAGTTTTTAATATCTGGAAAAAATTTGGGATTAAATTGCTCAAGATCTTTATATAGACAATATCTTTGCATCCTTTTGAACAATTACATTCCAAATTTAACCTTCCAGCTACACATTTCTTTCACTATCTTCAAATTAGAAAACTTTGTTAAACAGAACCTGCCCGATTTTCCTCATGTCGTACCCTCCACCAGGCTGGAAAAAATACTGCTGAATTTCAAGGACTTAGACACCATTTCTGCAATATATAAAATTTTATTAGAGTCCCTTCCTTTCAAAGATCCAAGAGGACAATGGGAAAAAGATCTCTTAATTAATATATCAGAAAAGGAGTAGAAGGTAGCAATGCAGAGAATTCACTCGAGCTCCATATGCGCAAAGCATAGAATTATTCAACTCAAAATTAAATATCGAGCTCATCCGTCTCGTTTAAAACTGTCCAAAATGTTTCCAGGGCAATGTTTCCACCCTGCAACCAAGCTCCTGTCACACTGGGTCACATGTTTTGGGTCACTACACTTTTGGCACGCAGACTGATTTTGTTAAATTGGAAGAATCCTAACTCTCCTCTAGTCAGTGGGAAACCGATGTTTTATATTATTTCAAATTGGAAAAAATCAAATTCTCAGTTAAGGGATCTGTACAGAAATTTTTCAAAACCTGGCACGATCTAATCAATAATATTTTAGAATAAGAAGAAATAATTATTTCCGTATTTCTTTTCCTTCTCCATTTATCTTTTTTGCCCTATTAAACTCAATAATTTAGGTATGTTTACAAGCTTTAAGTATTACTCCTTTGGCCGTGCTGTCCTTCTCAGGGGTGGGGTTTGATTTGTTTTTCAATCCTATTTTTTGTAAAAATTGATCAATTTGTTCGGAATGATTACAATAAAATTAATTTAAAAAGTATTGAATAATACATCATCAATTTGGCTGCCAAATTATGTAGACTATTTTAACCATGTTTTTTAATGTTATTGCCAATGAAAAATGGCCCAGGATTATGTTTGACTTTTCTTGTAAAAGTAAAAATAATTTTTATGATCTTTTTTATATTCAAAACTAATGAATTTTCCTTGTACCATCTTATAATCCATCTTATTTCCTTTCTGTTGATGTACTCGGAATTGTTATTGACAAATGAGGATAGGAAAACAACCGGCACAGCATAATCATCCAATTTGATTAGTATAAAATTACCTGATAGGTTGTTAAATTATTAGTGTAGCAGGAAAAGAAACATATCCCAGTAGTACTCCAGCATGTGATGTGCTAATGATGAAAGTCTGATGATGCAGTGCTTTTGTTTTTAAAAGACTAAGAGAAATATCTTCAAAACCTTTTTAGCTCTGGGGGTCAATACAATCAGCCTTAAATCATTAAGCTCAATATGCTTTGAATTTCTGGGAATAGAAATAATTGGAGAGGACTTCCAGTAATTACAACAAAATGTATTTATTAACTCATTTTCATAGAGAAGGTGTAGCTTAAAGTGCTTTACAATAAGTAAAGGAAAGAATTACAATAACAATAAAACAATAATTGTATGTGTATCAAGAGAACTTTGAAATAATTGCATCAATACAGGTTTTATTTCCCTAAAGTGCTTCTTTAAGGATGTTTCAGTGGATCTGTGTTTTTTGATGTCAGAGAACAACCATTCCTCCTGGAATACCCTACCAATAATCAAACAGGATTATAAAAACTTGGAATAATGTTTGCCAATGCTTAAAAATAAGTACTGCCAGAAAGGAGTTTACTTAGCTAAGTCAAATTTATTACATTTATTTTTTTTTCCTAACAATGTTAATATATTCAGAAAAGATGAAACAGTACAAGCACTAGGCACCATAATTCTTTTTATTTGCGGTTCTTTCAAATAGGCTGATTTGATGCCTAGTTACCCCACATCTGGATTTCAAGGATATACTGTATACAGTTTTGTTACTCTCTTCACTTTCAAGGTGCGGCCCCTCTTGTGAAAGGTGTAATGTACTCTTCTTAGATTTATGTATACGTTTTAATAACTTCTAATCCTGTCAGGACTGGCACACTGCAGACTGCTTTTCATACAAACACATCTTTTTAAAAACATTTTCATCTGCAGTGTGAGTCTCATTTCATCTGACAGGAGCTGAGGATTTCATATTCCCAGATGTGGCTCACTGTTACCATTACGGGCCAGTAGCATAATGTTTCTTGGCACTTGCTACAATGCACGGCTCTTGACCTCTGCTGGGGTGCTGCTTATACCTTGCAGGAGCAGCGGTGCTTTACTGCGTTCTTTAAGCAAGAACTCTTCATTTCTTCCTGTCAGCTGGAGTGTCAACCTGCTTTTTTTGATTCACTGTTTAGTGTACAGTCTTTCTTGCTGTCAGCTGTGGTGTACCACTGTCTTCTTTTAAGAGTGCCATCTTCTGCTTAGGCCTGATGATAAAAGATGAACATTGTGTGGAATATGTGTGTAATTCCAGATTATTTTTCATTGTGAATTATCCCAGAGTCCTACCGAATTTACATGTTAAAACTATTTCTCTGTGTCATAAAGTAGCAATTGATACTCTCGTGATTCAGGCACCCCTTGTTATGAGTCCTGGTAAATTACTCTTCTAGCTCATTCTGTCCCTGTTATACATGAGTCAGTGCTTTGAACAACACCACATTACCATACCCTCCAGATTCAATGCGCATTTCATGGTCCCGTCTTCTTAGGCTGCTGCTATGACCAACCTGATCACAACCAAATAAGTCTGCTTTGTCAATTTACTCTCCTAATTTAAAAGCCTCAGTCATGTGTTTATTGTGACCATGAGTGTTGCCAGAATTTGGGAGGTATTTTGGTTCAGGCAGCACTGTTTTGTCTGTCAGAAAATAGAGCAAGAAACAAGTGCAGTTCAACAGGAAGCCAGCAAGGATTTCTTTCCCATCTGTTACTGTGTATCCCTCCCTTTTGTGACTTTTTCATTGAACAAACTAAAATTTTTGGTACAGTTTTAAATATTATTTATTTACTACAGTATATTTAATATTATTCATTCATATATCCATTTCTTAACACACTTATTAATGGCAGGGTTCCAAGAAAGCTAGAGCTTCAGGCTCAAGTCAAGAATAATTCTGGGACAGCACAGGATGATTCAATATTATTAATATTATATATGTACATAATATTAAGATAAGTTATATATTTATTATATATTTCAGTTTTATATATTAAGAGGCAGTAATAGGCACATATATTTAATTTCAGAATATACTGTATAAAGTCAATACTAAATATATAAAGTTACCTTAAGAATATATAATGTAAATCATGAATATATAAAGTCAAATTGTGGAATATATAAAATGGAATTTAAAATATCAAGTCAATTCTTAGTATACTATATAAAGACAAATTCTCAATTGATGGAGTGATAAGACTCAGGATAATATTAAGATTACTGTTCAAATAATATGCTGAATATCATGCATGTATCCATTGTCTTTATAGATCTCTTTTTTTGTTTTTGTGGGCACATTATTGGACATTCCTTACAAGATCAATCACCACTATACAGAAGCTCTGACCTACTGAAGGTTACTACTGTCACTCAAAAAAACAAAATAATGTAATTGCAAAGATATTGCCTGCTTCCTCCTGGCGTCTTCTACTGACAGGTAGAAAAAGATGTGCAGCTTGTAATTAACTGACAGCAACCAAACCAATGCTACATTTTGTGTTCATCATGTACAGATGTTTAATATGGGTGAAGCAGTGGCTTATAGGTTTGATTCCTAGAATACGATGTTGAATGGAGTTTGAACGATCTCCCGATAGTGTGGATTGTTTGGTGTGAGTGAATATGTGTAACTGTGGACAGTTATAGGACTTGTTTTTTGATTCATTACTAGAAATATATTATTAATTACTTTCAATTGCTAAAATACGTTTATTTATATATGTAATGGTGAGTAAATTACATCTGTCCAGTTTAGGGTCACAGGGAGCCAGTGATCATCTCAGCAACACATCCATTTCCAGGGTACAATCACGCATAAACTCAAGTAAAAGGGAAGCTCAGGAAGGGTTCTGTGGATAATCAAGAAAAAGTTCATTAAAAAATCAGGTTAATTTTAACCCTGTTATGAAGTGATCTGGTGACACAGTGGTTAGTGTTCCTCATAGTTTCAGCAAGCCAAGTTTAATTCCTAGGCTTGTCTCAGACTGTGTGTTTGACTGGGTTGATTGCTATGTGTGAATGCAAGAAGTGAAATATGCTATAGTCTTAACTTCTGCATATATTTCATAAGATTTCAGAAGTCAGAATTTCCCAAAAAAATATGCTTTTTAATGTTTGGAAAGCTGAGGGATAGATGACATGATGCAAAGTCAGCATCAGCAAATATAATAGCATTAAATATGCATTTAGCAAAGTATTACCATTCATGTTCAAGTTTAAAATGGATAAACTCCTGGGTTTCTCTGACATTCAAAATGGTGTAGACCAGGGGTGTCAAACTCCGGTCCTGGAGGGCTTCAATGGCTGCAGGTTTTCATTCTAACCACCTTCTTAATTAGTGACCTGTTTTTGCTTCTAATTAGCTTCTTTTGCCTTAGTTTTAATTAACTCGACTCAGACCCCGTAGTTCCTTCTATTTCCTTAATTAGCAGCCAAATAATAATGAGACACAAAATGAGCAGACAGGTGATCAGCTAACCACATTATCTGAACATAAAGAAAGATGAGGGTCTCAGTAAGGTTGATCTCTCAGGTCAATAATCAGAAACAGAAAATCAACAGTTTGGGAAATGTCTTGTATATATGAAAAAGTGCAGCAGCAAGCCGAGGAATTAAGTAACGGGTTTAATTAACAGCAAGAATTGGCTTCTCATTAAGAAACTGGTTGGAGTGAAATTGGTTGGAGTTTGAAACCCCTGTTTAGCTGGTCATCTGTTGGCTCGTTTCACATCACATTTCTGTTTGGCTGCCATTTAATGAAGAAAAGAATCAATTGAGAGGACTGAATCCTTAAAAACGGGACTATTAAAATGAAGGGAAAAGGAGTTAATTAGCAGTGAAAACTGGTCACTGATTAGGAAAAGGGTTAGAATGAAAACCTGCAGCCACTGTGGCCCTCCAGGCCTGGAGTTCGATACCTGTGGTGTAGACTCACTGCAGAGCAGGAAAGCTGCAGGTCCTCATGACCTCCCAGAAGAATACTACAGATTGGTTGTCTGTTAATTGTTTTTACCATTAAAGTTATAAATATTGATCAAACGAAGGGAACATAACATTCTACCAAAGATATTATATCAGGTGTCAGTCATTGTCATACTAAATAAAAATAAAGAACCGTCTGAGTATCCATTCTATAGACCACTCTCTTATGAACAAAATGTAAAAATCCTGGTGAAGGTCAGGTCAGATTGGAGAGCACACACTGGTACAGCGCATTGCTGCACCCAGCACATGACGAAACAGCTCAAGATCCCTGTTGGCAATCCCCCAGGCAGGCACGTCTCATGAAATGTCCATCTATCTGCTGCAGCCAGGTGTTACATGGCTGTCCCCTTGGCCTGGTCAGCCTCTTGGGTCCCCTGCAATGAGGATCCTGTGAGCTAGATCAACCTCAGGGAATCGCACCACATGGCCATAGTGCCGTAACTGACACTCCCTCACAATGTATGTAATTTGCCTCATTTAGGACTCCTTGAGCAACCACTTGCTTGACACAAAGTCAAACCAGTGGTACCCAAGGATTCTCCAAAGAGGCACACTACCATGGAGTCCAGTCCAGGACTTGGTGTCCTTTTGCATAGATATCGGGAGTGCCACACACCCCTTTCCAGAAATCTCATGACCCCCCCATGCTCTCCCAATCTACTACTATTCTACTGACTTCATAGAAAAATTCACCAGAGACATGACTATCACTGCCAAGGTAAGTAAACCACTCGACGCAGTTGACACTCTTCTTAGACAGACATATTGCTCATGTCTGTACCCAAAATGGTCATTAAAGGCCACAATCTTGATTTTTATCAAGAATATTTGCAAGCCCGGGAAGTCGGACGGGTCTCATGAGAGCCCTGATCTGAGCCGCCATTGACTCAGCGAAGAGTCTCACCTCTACAAGTTTAGGTTACGGCACCCTTAGCTGCTTCGTTGGACTTGGTATTCCAATATTGGTGGTATGGTGAAGGAGATCGATCACATTCTTGTGGGTATATGCTGGTGGCTCTGAAAGAACTGCAGGGTCTACAGAAGTGCTTTGTTTGTGAATTCTGACCACAGACTTGTTTTTGCTACTCTGAAGATGCAGATTCTAGTGGTAAAGACAAACTTCTAATGTCAAATATGTGACCATTGTTAAATTTTATTGAGCTGTTTTCCACATTGGGCAAACTTCTGTTTTGTTATAACACATGTGAAATAGATTGCTTAAAATTGTTCATAAGGGAAGAGCTTGATCAAAACGTGCCACTTTAGGTTAAAATGGTACAATATATCTCTGACTTACTCTCATCATTACCATTTATGTTAAATCTTTTACATGTTTCGTAAGACCTATGTCTGGAAAATCAGTTTGAACAAGAAAATTATTTTCCCATTGCATTCTCGTGCACACCAGACTGAACTAGATTAATTTTTGCTAATAGCCTCAAAACAATTAAAATATCACAAGTGATGGTTACAAGAAAACTTTACTTTTGCAAAATAATGTATTGAACAAGGCATTAATAGGTGGTCATTTATGTATCTTAACTTAGCTGGGAGAATGAATATTATCAATTTGAATTTCCTGCCAAAGCCCTAATATGTTTTTCAGAGCATCCTCATGTATATTTCCATTTTTTGTAGTTAGTCCCATGTGTAACTTTGATTATTGGAGTTGCCAATGACTCCACAAAGAAGTTGGCATGGTATTACCTAACTTTATGTTCTGTTACTGGGCTGTAAATATAGTACATTGAGCCTTTGTTAGGGAACAGAAGTCTATAAAACCACACCTGCTTAGTTGGGTATGGAAGAGACATGTTGTTCAAAATCTTATCTGTGTTCTCAGCTCTGTTCTTCAGTTAACACTAATTACATTCACTTTTCCAGCAACCAAAAGGTGTGCTTATTAGCTTCCCTTATATAACAATCATATATTCCAGCTTTCTATATTCCTCACAGAAAATAAGGGGGGGATCATAATGAGAGGCTAATCATACAATTCTGGAAGGTGATCAGGAACACTGGGTGAGTGAACACAACTTCAGAAACTGCCAGAATAGCCACCACTAGTTTTAATACAGCTGTTACTTTATGATGTGTTTCCCATGGTCATAACAGCAGGAAGGTGGTTCTTTTGAAAGTACAGCTGTGAATCTTTCATTGTTAAATAAACATGCCCATTATTGGGATTTACTCTAATTCAGTGTGTGTCTTTGATCTTTCCATCTTGGTGCTTAGTACAACATTATTCTTGATGTTGTTGAAAAATAGCAACAGTTATGTTCAGCTTAGCCCAATATCCTACACTATTGTTTCCTTCTTCTTCTTCTTCTTCTTCTTCTTCTTCTTCTTCTTCTTCTTCTTCTTCTTCTTCTTCTTCTTCTTCTTCTTCTTCTTCTACTACTACTACTACTACTACTACTACTACTACTACTTTAAATATTATTTTTATTATCACTATCTATGTCATGAAGCCTTAGTATTAGTGTGAGAAAATTACAATGTGTCACCATGATTTCCAAGGAAAATACAAAATGCTTCATTAGTTTCTTTTTGTAGCTTGGGGTGTTGTAACAGTGTAACATCAATCATTTTCAAATGTGAACTTCCTGGGAGTATGTGTAGGACACTTCATAACTACTTCTCATGTCCTACTCTGAGGTTGGACACATTCGTATCTTAGCCAGAGATTTAGTGTAAATTCTAAGAATATTTCTAAAATGGTTGATAAATACGGGCACAGGTCTATAATGTATGTACCAATCTATTGGAATAATTTCTCTGCTGCTTTCTTGGTTGCTATTGTTCTGCTTTTTTTTCATTGTAAAGTTTTATTGCTATTTTGGCCATTTTTTGAATTGGTCTTTTTTGGCTTGTGGCTTTTGCTGTTGTTCTTGGTTTTCTTCCATTGGCTCTGCAGACATCCTTTTGTTGTTCTCATACTGACTTTTTTGGCTTATTTAGTGTTTAGCTTGGTTATTTTTAACATTGATTCTTTGTTCTTTAATTTTTTTATATTTTTGAATTTTGAGATTTTTCTTTGCTTTTGGTTTGTTTTAAAATAGTTTGATTTAATACATTTAATAATAAATATTTATTGATTTGTTCATTTGAGACAGGATTTAAACAGTTGCCTTTTTACATTTTGTGACATTTTTTTCCAGTCTGGGTTCAAGCATTTTTTTGCATGTGCAGGTCATTAAATCTGATGGATGAGTTTGGGGCCTGGCTGATTTTTACTTGTGGTCAATATTTGGAGTTGTGTAGCTTTTGAAATTAAACCATTTTGGATTTCATAGATAGAAAAGACTTGAAAAGAAAAAAGAAATGAAATCAGCCACCTGTAAAATTATATTCTTGTTCAACTTAAGCAAACTATGCCATAATTGAGATAGAAAGTGTACTTTGTACACATGTATTTCTTTTAAAACTGCCTGAATGTAACCAGGACATGATACAAACTGTAAACAATGTCATCATGTACCTGCCTTACTATGTCATATGGTTTAGAATGCTCTACTTTTTTATTTTGCATACAGTATCTCTCAAGACACCCTTGGATCCTTTAATAGTAATATTCAGAATAACCCGAAATGGGATAACATTTCACAATAAAAATATAGTGTGGTATCTTATACTACATTGCTTGTTCAGAGCCTTATCTTCCTTAGCTGGATGAATTGTAACCCACCTACTATATTTTTGTGATCATAAACTGTAGAATTGTAAAACCTACAGTAATTCTCACTGTGTTGAATGGTTCCAGTGTTTCTTAAAAATGGCAAGAACTCTTTAATGCAGTTGTCAAATAAACATGCAGGGTTATTGCTAACCTTTTTTTGCTAACCTCTAAATTGTGTAGGGGAAGACAGTTGTTTTCCATTTTCTTATATTGATTGTACAACGGTATTTTCGACTGAACTAATTATAATTGTATTTTGTTCTCTTCATAAAATAAAAACATTCTAAAAAACAAATGTTATTGAATTTATATAAGAATCCGAACATCTCAGTTTGTTCATGGAAAGGCAAATAAAATGTAGGAACAAATGAAAGTCCTTTGAAAACAACTGATTTGCCTGATCTGGGGCCTCATGTATAAACGGTGCGTACGTACAGAAATGTTGCGTACAAACGTTTCCACGCTCAAATCGCGATGTATAAAACCTAAACTTGGCGCAAAGCCACGCACATTTCCACAGTAACTCATACCTTGGCGTACGCAATTTCTCCGCTCGGTTTTGCAGACTGGCGGCACCCAGCGTCAAAGCAGTGCTACTGTTCCTGTGTGGTCACCCTTTCTTTTTTAGACCCACATACCTGACGCGGCTTTATAAATACACTGAAACTAACTGCATATTGTTTATTAGTGTAAGGCATCTGATTGTAATTAACCTGTAGCAATATAATAGTCCAGGGAATAGCCATAGTATTCCAAATACCATAACTGCTTTAGCGTTGTAACTCTCACTGCATCTTCTTCTTCTTTCAGCTGCTCCCGTTAAGGGTTGCCACAGCAGATCATCTTTTTCCATATTACTCTCACTGCACCACTCGGAGTATTTATATCACTGTATCCGAGTAGGGAATCACAGCAGGAGCTGATTGTAAAGAGAATTATCGGTACACAGCATGAAGCAGACGCTGCCTGAGCCAAGGCAAAACACTTCAGAGACTTCCCTGTACGGACTTCGCGGTTTAGAAAAAGTTTCATCCCAAGAACTATAAATGCACTCAATCAGTCCATCAAGTGCTCCTTGTAGAACTGTTTACTTATAAGTACAATCACCTCACTGTAAACTTGCACTACAGTTATAATATTGCACAACCTGCGCCACTTTATGAAGCGCGTATTTACATATGATGACGATATCATTTTTAAGATGAAATGCAGCAAAATATGTTGATTATATTATACAGATAAAACTTTAACTTCATTTAAATAATCTTTATTGTTAATAATTAAACATGTGAGGACACGGCGCCGCAGCGCTAGCTAGTTCAGGGATTGTTCCTGCATTGCGTTGTATTCTAGCTGGTGCTGACGCGACACTGGAAGGATACACGGATATAATAATTAAACATGTACTACGAAGATATTTCAATGTTCCTTAAAAGTTTTGAAGAATCGGCGTTTTAAGCTTACAGATGGCTTCACGTCTATATAGCTGATTGTGTGGCGATTGGGTTTTTGGAGAAAGAAAAGTAAGGACAGGAATTGGAGGTTAGTACGTTTGAAAGAGACAGTACTTCTGTAATAAATGATTTCATCGAAGGTCACGCATGGCGCAGCAAGCCTCTTGCATGAGACATGAACAAGCACTGCGCCACCGTGTTCCCATGTTTAATAACATGCTTTCATTCCTATCATCATGAAAAAGATATCACGTATACATCTCAGTATTTTAATTATTCAGAGAGCTGTAATATCACGAATGTAATGGATTATGTGTCCTGTCGGAGAAAGAGAAAGCCCGTTTAAGAAGCAAGTAGTGGTTCACACATGTAGAGCACATAGAAGATCAAATACAGAACAAAGCATTTAATGTGCCACTTTAGTTACAATAGGATTTGAGAAACTAGTAAATTAAACGATTTTAAGATGAAGTTTATGATGTTCTACTTTAATGGCAAAATAAACTACGTGATTAAAGTGGAAATTTCGAGATTAAAGTTGACATTTCGTGCTTTTTTTCCCACTGTGTGCCTATTTTTTTGTCTGTACCTTAATAAGCTTTCATATGACACTCAGACGGTGGGCTACGACTCGCCTTTTCACAGCGACTTTGATATGTGATTTCTTTTTTATTTCGGGCAATGTGCGACTTTGTGAACTTGAGCCTTCGAGTTTCTCCGACACTCTGTCACTCGATCAACTTCCTTTTGTTGATTATACCACTGTTTAAACCAACAAATAGTACGTTTTTCCTTTGCCTCCACTTGGTATTCGCTGAAATTCTTATATTTCCTCACGTGCTTTTCCCATTGCCTTTTCACAGATGGCTATTTATATTGATTTGCATATTCAAAGAGGTGTAATTCTGGGAGGAGTTGGGGCGGGACAGAAAGGGCGTGCACGTACGTTACTTTTCACGCTGATCGGGATTTATGTAGTGGAAGAACGTGAAAGTTTGCGTATGTACAGATTCCTGCATCTGGATTTTTCTGTGCGTACGCACATTCCCGCTTTTGTGCTTACGCCATGTTATAGTGTGAGTTCCACGCACGGCGTTATACATGAGGCCCCTGGTCATTCTTTATTCTAATAAAGAGATCTCAGAAACATCAGAAAAGGAATCTGTAAAGAATGTGTGGACCTCAGAATGGAAAAAGAGAATTTCATTGGTTTATGATTGGAAAAATAAGAACTATGAAGTTTATTCAAGAGTAACCAGTTATAGACAGTTTTTTTCTCTAATAATTTTCTTATCTTTATGATTAATAATGGTTGTTTCAAAATCAGAAATTAATCACTAGGAATCTTATCAAGTTTTGAGAATATACAATCAGCTTTTAAATGATCTACTTCAGTACTATTACCTTTAACCTTTATATAAAAGGAACAAATTGTCCATAATAATAAATCCAGTGAACATTTATTAAGAATTGTACACTATTTAAAAATAAATTCTAAGTTGTCTTAGAAGAGTTTGGGATTTTTTATAGTTTAAATCTTCTAAAAATCATCCATCCATCCATTTTCCAATCCGCTGAATCCGAACACAGGGTCATGGGGGTCTGCTGGAGCCAATCCCAGCCAACACAGGGCGCAAGGCAGGAACCAATCCCGGGCAGGACACCAACCCACCGCAGGACACACACACACACACGCACACACCCACACACCAAGCACACACTAGGGACAATTTTGAATCACCAATGCACCTAACCTGCATGTCTTTGGACTGTGGAAGGAAACCGGAGCACCTGGAGGAAACCCACGGGGAGAGCCATGGGGAGAACATGCAAACTCCATGCAGGGAGGACCTGGAAAGCAAACCCGGGTCTCCTTACTGCAAGGCAGCAGCGCTACCACTGTGCCACTGTGCCGCCCTCTAAAAATCATTTGTAATTTAAAGTATTTAATAGAAAACTGAAAGTGTATTGTTTCTTGTGAAGCTTATCAAGATGAATGCCAAGGTAATGTGCCTCAGAGGTTTGAGGAGAGGCATTACTCAGCAGTATAGTGCAATTTGTTTCAAATTTGTAGTACCTCAGTTCACTTTAAAAACACTCAGAATAATTTTTTAATTACTTACCTTCATTATAATACAGCAATAACTTTTCCAAGCCAGTACATATGGATTTGAGTCAGACATTTGAAGATAACATTCTTTTGTTATAAACTGATACTGTTTCCCTCTGTTGTGTAGTTTTTCTGTAAAGAATGAACTAAACAATGTACAGAAACTGCTATCCCAGTCATTATGCCACTACTAATAAACAGAAATGTTTATTAGTAGTAGCATAATGACTGGATTAGGCCAATCACTCTCCATTTTGTCTGTGTACACTTGCTTTAGATAGCACTGTGCCTATTTATAAATCACTGCCCTTAGTACCCAGGGTAAACCATTGGGTGGAGTATATTCTATAAAAATGAAGCCTTAAAACATTAAATAGCAAACTATTTTAAATGTTTTAGCATGTATTGTAATTTATTGGATTACATGAGGGTTGGTTTGAATGCTCTATCATTTTTTTTTTCAATTTACAATGTTTTTTCCCTTATTTTGTCCTATTTTTTTACTGTAGCTGTACATAACCTATATAGTTTTTCATGTTACTTTTTGTATCAGTTCTGAGATGTATTTTGATCTTTAATTTTGCATCATCTATTACTCCTTTTGATGCTTGCAGAGTAAATTCTTTCCAGGGTCTTCTTGTGTATAACACATGTGCATTTCTTGTATCTGTCGCGAGTGTATTTATTTCTGATACTTTTCTGTACAATTGTTAAAACTGGGCTGACGATTTGCATCATTGTGGGGATGACTCACTAACTGTATGACCTGGGGCCTCATGTATAACGCCGTGCGTAGAACTCACACTATAACATGGCGTAAGCACAAAAACGGGAATGTGCGTACACACAGAAAAATCCAGATGTAGGAATCTGTACGTACGCAAACTTCCACGTTCTTCTGCTACATAAATCCCGATCAGCGTGAAAAGTAACGCACGTGCACGCGCCTTCTGTCTCGCCCCAACTCCTCCCAGAATTACGCCTCTTTGAATATACAAATCAATATAAATAGCCTTCTTTGAAAAGAAAATGGGAAAAGCACGGTGGAAAATATAAGAATTTCAGCGAATACCAAGTGGAGGCAAAGGAAAAACGTACTATTTGTTGGTTTAAACAGTGGTATAATCAACAAAAGGAAGTTGATCGAGTGACAGAGTGTCGGAGAAACTCGAAAGCTCAAGTTCACAAAGTCGCACAGTGCCCAAAATAAAAAAGAAATCACATATCAAAGTCGCTGTGAAAAGGCGAGTCGTAGCCCACTGTCTGAGTGTCATATGAACGCTTATTAGGGTACAGACAAAAAAATAGGCACACAGTGGGAAAAAAGCACGAAATGTCAACTTTAATCTCGAAATTTCCACTTTAATCACGTAGTTTATTTTGCCATTAAAGTAGAACATCATAAACTTCATCTTAAAATCATTTAATTTACTAGTTTCTCAAATCTCATTGTAACTAAAGTAGCACGTTAAATGCTTTGTTCTGTATTTGATCTTCTATGTGCTCTATGTGTGTGAATCACTAAGTGCTTCTTAAACGGGCTTTCTCTTTCTCCAACAGGACACATAATCCATTACATTCGTGATATTACAGCTCTCTGAATAATTAAAATACTGAGATGTATACGTGATATCTTTTTCATGATGATAGGAATGAAAGCATGTTATTAAACATGGAAACACGGTGGCGCAGTACTTGTTCATGTCTCACGCAAGAGGCTTGCTGCGCCATGCGCGACCTTCGATGAAATAATTTATTACAGAAGTACTATCTCTTTCAAACGTACTAACCTCCAATTCCTGTCCTTACTTTTCTTTCTCCAAATACCCAATCGCCACACAATCAGCTATGTAATAGACGTGAAGCCATTTGTAAGCTTAGAATGCCGATTCTTCAAACTTTTAAGGAACATTGAAATATCTTCGTAGTACATGTTTAATTATTCTATCCGTCTGTACTTCCAGTGTCGCGTCAGCACCAGCAAGAATACAACACAATGCAGGAACAATCCCTGAACTAGCTAGCGCTGCGGCACCGTGTTATCACATGTTTAATTATTAACAATACAGATTATTTAAATGAAGTTAAAGTTTTATCTGTATAATATAATCAACATATTTTGCTGCATTTCATCTTAAAAATGATATTGTCATCATATGTAAATACGCGCTTTATAAAGTGGTGCAGGTTGTGCAATATTATAACTGTAGTGCAAGTTTACAGTGAGGTAATTGTGCTTATAACTAGAAACAGTTCTACAAGGAGCACTTGATGGACTGATTGAGTGCGTTTATAGTTCTTGGGATGAAACTTTTTCTAAACTGCAAAGTCCATACAGGGAAGTCTCTGAAGCGTTTTGCCGTGGCTGAGGCAGAGTCTGCTTCATGCTGTATACCGATAATTCTCTTTACAATCAGCTGCTGCTGTGATTCCCCACTCAGATAGAGTGATATAAATACTCTGAGTGGTGCAGTGAGAGTGACATATGGAAAAAGATGATCTGCTGTGGCAACCCTTAACGGGAGCAGCTGAAAGAAGAAGAAGATGCAGTGAGAGTAACAACGCTAAAGCAGTTATTGTATTTGGAATACTATGGCTATTCCCTGGACCATTATATTGCTGCAGGTTAATTACAATCAGATGCATTACACTAATAAACAATATGCAATTAGTTTCAGTGTATTTATAAAGCCGCGTCAGGAATGTGGATCTAAGAAAGAAAGGGTGACCACACAGGAACAGTAGCACTGCTTTGATGCTGGGTGCCGCCAGTCTGCAAAATCGAGTGGAGAAATTGCGTACGCCAGGGTATGAGGTACCGTGGAAATGTGTGTGGCTTTACTCCAAGTTTAGGTTTTATACATCACGATTTGAGCGTGGAAACGTTTGTACACAACATTTCTGTGCATATGCACCGTTTATACATGAGGCCCCTGGTATTCCATCATGCAAATGAGCAGCTTCAGAGCCAGCTGCAGAGGATCCCATAAAAATGGCAAGCCTAAGTTTCATAAATTCCAACTAATCAGACTACAGCGAGCAGCCCTTCTATTTTTAAAGAGCAATGTAAAGAGCAAGAATCTATTGACACTGGTGCCAGCAAGTACCTGTGCGGTCCAATAATATTATGAATGCTGACAATTTTACTATAAAAAATAATGATTAATGGACTGGCGAATGGATATTAAAAAAAATATGAACAAGATAAAAAAATTCCATGAACACTGAAAAATTGAATACTGAAAGAGAAATACTAATATAAAATAAATATCTGGTCAGGAGTTATTCAGTCAATATGTTATTAATTAGATCAGTAAAAGTCTTTGCTTTCAAGAACTTTCAGAAAATGACTAAGCATGTGCCTTACTCTAATATAAGATTGCCAAGATGACATCACACATGCACTTCTACATAAGACTTTGACATAACAATTATGAGCTGCACACTTTAAAAATGTATTTTTCTTCTCTCCTCTAAGTAAAAGTGTACATTGGAATATAGATTTCTGTATTTCTGTAACATTCCTGTGCAGTTACCTTTGCATTATACAGTAATGTTTCCTGATAATAGTAAATATTTATTTTACTGGTGTTGCAACATCATTTTTTTGCATACAGGCGTCGACATGTTATTATTTCTGTTATCACCCAGGTACTCCCAGTTGTTTCAGACAGCTCTTATTGTGAACTCTTAAATACCAGCATGACGATTCATTCATATCCATAATTTCGATAAAAACACAAATGTAATGCAAATTTTTTTCTTGAAATTCTACTTCCTGATCTTACTGTTTTCCCACTGATTTTGATTATTGATTAGCAATTAGGGTTTGGTGCAAAAGGTTCCATCAGTATGGTTTTGACTTTTTTCTGGTTTGGCTATGTTTTATCTCCTGGTTCTCTTCCTGCCTTCGGGTAGAATACTAGTGGCACCTGACATCACAGCAATCACACTCAAAGTGATAAAGGTGATATGATAAATAAGACAGAGGTCTGTGGTGTTGCAAGTTTTAAGAATAAAAACAGTGCATTCAGGCTGTATAGGTGTCAATGTGTGCAGTGGTAAAGCTGAGTGGCCCCCGATTAGTTGATGAGGAGATTTGGTAGACCATATTTGCATGTGAAAGCGTAATTGGTTGAGACAGTTTCCTTACTGACACCCCCAAGAGTGTAATTAAGGCAGCTGTGCCTACATTAATATAAAAGGAGGTTAGAAAGGGAAAAAAGTATGGAAAGAACAAGATACAAAGTAAACATTGAGATAGAGAGCCAGCCAGCTTGACAGATAGGTGGGTAGAGATATGTGAGCTGCGAAGACAGAAGGAGTAAGACACACAGGGCTGTCAGGAGAAATAAAAAGAAAACAGGACCCAATGTTTGACTGTTTTATTTGTGGATGTTAACTTGCTTTTGAGTTGTATTTATGAATGGCTTTTATGATCACTAATGCACTGCTTTTCTGGATTATTTATTATAGAAGAAACTTTACACTGCACTGTTTGCACTGGGATATTGTTTGGAGAGTAAAAACCCAAAGCACTTTTTTTACCTACCTCTTGATGTGTTGGGACCTCAATTCCTAGTCCATCTTTGGCCGTGACTGTCAATGTCCCATGTTCATGTTTGTTATTCCAGCTGCGGGCAACCCAAACATCACAGCCATATGGTGTCCATTTTAGGACAGTGTCATTTTTCACTTCAATCAACAAACATTAGTATTACTCCATATCATGTATCAAGAGTAATTTAAAACCCACTGTTTTTCACTTCTTTAGTAACCAAACATCAGTATTAACTCTATATCATGTATCAGTTGTTATTTAACATCATCATGCACTGTGAAAATGGAAAATAATGATAAAAAATACTATCATAAGAATCAAAATGTTATGGTCTTCAGTTAAGTCATGACAAAGAAGAATAGCAGTGGGGTCTGACATTTGTCAGGAAAATGAAAGAGGCTGTATTATATTAACAGTATTGTCATTATTTTTTTATGAAGGCCTGAATGCTGTTGAGTAATTCACTTCAAGGCATTTTGCAGTTGCATTTCTTGTTAACAAGATGCTTTTTTTTCTCAAACCCTTATGTGTTACTTATTGTCACGCAGACAAGTTGTTTACGACAGATGTTGCTGTGAAATCTTGCTTGATATTGCATGGATTTTCCAGTTGTTAATCTGTCAAACTCATTCACTGTGTACTGTATAAGACTTATGAATGATTGAGTTTCAGCATCCTATGTCTTCATCTGCCTGTCTATTATTGTATTTTGTTTTCTTTTCCAGATGTCAGTCAGTCAGTAAGTCAGTGTCCAACCCGCTATATCCTAACACAGGGTCACGGGGGTCTTCTGGAGCCCTTTTCCAGATGTTTCTTCACTATCTTCTTAAAAGTGGATCATTTCTTTTTCACAAACCTAATCTCCTCCAGTATAGACAATCTTGATTGTTTAGGCATGCTTTAATAACATTTTAGTATACTTACAGAAAGGGGTGGGCAAGCAAACAGTTACACCTGAGTACCTCTTCAATTCACATTTACGTTAAAAAATGTGTCTTTTAATGGTCGGTACAAAAAATAATTAAGAATAATTAAATACATGACCACTACTATTTGGTGGATGAATGAAATTGAAAGCATGTATAAAATTACATGTTATATACAGTATGTTTTCCTTCAACACTTTTGTGTCCGCATATCAGTGTGCCTTGGTTTTGTATTGGTTTGCAAGATCCAGTATTTTATTTAAGCGAAATGTTTGCCATATTGCAGGAATTAGCTAATGCTGTAAAATATTCAGTAAAGAAAGTCAGTCTGCCAAACAGCTAGGGATTTGACAGTGATGGAAACTTATTTCCTGATGAACTCAGACTTATGTTAAATTGCACACATTTCTGTGCTTCTAGGTCAGTAGAGTGTGAAAGATCATTCTGGAAAATGAAACAGATTATTCTACCAGTATGCCAAATAGTTTCCATTGAATAGTTCACAGCACTAATATTACTCAAACTACATGCAGCTTGTCCTTCACAATGTGATCCAGCAGCATATCAAACCACATAGCCACAGCATTAAAAAAACAAATGAAAAAAAGTCACATCTGCCTGTGTTCAAAGGAGCCAAGTGCCCTGTTTCAGCTTCTGAAGACTGGTATGTTTTTGATAAGCATTAACTCAAATGACTGCAAACTGCTATAGAACACATGTACGTGTAATTTTAAATATTTATTAAACTACAAAGAATGCAGCAAATATCGCTTGTACATCAGAGATAAGACATTCAAAATGAATCAAAGTTCTGATATTTAAAGTATGCGAGTATCCTGACTGGATGCTGTCACATCAAAATAATGCAATTTAGCTTTGCACCAAGGCATACAAGGAGCACACCTGCTTTAAGATATATGTTTTGTTTAACAGATGATATTATTAATTAATCTATACATAGCCCTCTTATCTTTTTTTTAAAGTGAACTGACTGTACCAAAGCATTTTATCAATTTTCTTAGCTGAAGATTTGTTAAGTTAATAAAACTTTATTATCTTGATCTTGCTGAGATCTT
Source organism: Erpetoichthys calabaricus (assembly GCF_900747795.2). Classification (NCBI taxonomy): domain Eukaryota; kingdom Metazoa; phylum Chordata; class Cladistia; order Polypteriformes; family Polypteridae; genus Erpetoichthys; species Erpetoichthys calabaricus. Next base: position 159,274,908 of record NC_041399.2, read on the forward strand.
GTTGAGTCTTCTAAGAGCTGAAGAGTGTTATGCCCACGTCATTTCATTTAAAGCTGTGTTCTAAATAATGGTTTTCTTAGAAATGCACTTTTAGCTTGATTAAATGCAATAATTTATTTCTAAAAACCAGTGAGAAGTCAAGCAAAATGACAACTTTTATTGGCTAACTAAAAAGATTACAATATGGAAGCTTTCGAGGGGGAAGAAGGGACCTGAGTTGCCTTGAAAGCTTGCATATTATGATCTTTTTAGTTAGCCAATAAAAGGTGTGATTTTGCTTGACTTCTCACTACATTCATAGTGGCTAACATGGTACAACACCCTAGTATTTCTAAAAACCACTAATTTAAATAGTGTCCCATTGGGACACTCTCACTCACCCACAGTTATTCATGTGAGGCTAATTCAGAGTTGCCTGTTAGCCAAACCCACATATATTTTTGTTTTTTGAAAGGAGTGTTAATGAAACATACACAGACATGGGGACATTGTGTAATCTTAACACACACCTTTTTTGAATCCTAACTTCAAAAGCAACAGTGCTAACCACTGTGTCATCCCCTTAATATTTACAATTATTGTAAAATGTATATAATACCAAGCAGTTCACATCCATTATTTTGACATATTTAATACGTTTAAAATTAATCTATTAGCTAAATTTGCAAATATGGTTATTTGAATTCAGTACAAAATGTTTTTCTTGCAGTATTTTGTCCATTTAAAACTTCTGTGGTTTTATCAGTATGTCAGGTTATGTTAGTTTAGTTATCTTCTTATGTAATACACTACCGTGGCTGTTCGTTTGTCTGTCCAGGATTTTAAATCACCTGTAGCTCGCAAACCGTTAGAACTGTTGACCTGAAATTTGGTACACATATACTACATGACGTCTACTATCTGCTTTCGGGGTGATGATTGACCTCCAAGGTTATTCCTCTTTTTATATTTATTTTACTTTATTGTAGAATCAACTCTCGTCAGAGGCCAGCGGGGCGGCACATATGTATGGGCGCCATTTTCATTCCCTACCTCTTCACATCTTAAATCATTCTTGAGGCAAATTGAAGTGCCAGCTTAAGTGAAAAATTAATGAAAATGTACTAAGTAACTGCAACACTAACACTGACTTAATCAGTTTTAATGTGAAAAGACGCCGACGAAAGAAGAGAAGAAGCGGGCCGCTAGGGTGGTGTAAAGAAGAGCTGCTCAGGAAGCAGCAAGTGCATCAACCTCTGAGCAAACAAATGCAAAACTTACAGAGAAAGAGTATGAAAACTATGAATGTCCAAGTCAAGTTTATTCACTGCACGTTATCGTGCAATGCACCATTACTGGTATTGTCATATTTACATCGTAAAATGTTTGACTACCATAGACTAGTGACAGTGTTATAATCTCAGTACCAAATATTAAATACAACATCACATGACATAATATGAATATTATATATATGAATATTTGTGAATATATAAATAACACAAACACACACAAAAGCAACAGATAAACTATTGCAGCTATTAGTACAAGCAGCTGCTGAGTAACCATAGGACCCGTAGATAAAAACCACCCCTGAAACTAATGGTGTGAGTGCTGATAGTCCTGTTTCATTCATCTGAATGGAAGAGTGAGAAAAGTGACATGCAGCATGACTGAGGTCCTAAATAATACTGTTGGTCTTTGTAAGGAAGAGTGTGCTACCTATGTCCCAAACTGAAAGGAGCTATGTACCAATTACCAATGTACTAACTTAACCAGGGAATAGTGCAGCTAATGAGGACCAAAACTAATGTTCAGCTATAGAAATTGGTGAACATAGATTTAGTCATCCGAGCTTTCTTTGGGCATCTGAGAAGATGAAAGTGTTGGTGAAATGGCTTGCTAATAGGAGAGATATAGTATGTTGTGCCCATTTGAAGTTGTCAGTGATGGTGACTCCAAGAAGTTTAAATTTAAATGGAAGTGTGGTCTTCCTTCTGCTTCTTGAAGTCTTTCATCAACTTAATTTTCCAGGCATTTAGAGAGAGAATGTTGCCCTTGCACCAATGTGTCAAAAGGCAACAGCTTCTTCACTTTAAACCTTACCATTGTTGATGATCAGGACAGGCGTGGTAGGCTCACACAATCATAAGCAAACAAGAAATATAGCAGGGGGTTCAGCACATTACCTTGTTGGATTGACTTTGTTGATGATCAGAGTGGGAAAAGTGCTGCAGCCAATTGATGCACAAAAGGGTCCAGATAGGGAGTCCAAATCAAGTTGCAGAGTGTGCCTCGATGTCCAATGTCTATGAACTTGATGATCAGTTTTAATGGTACAGCAGTATTAGATGCTGAGCTATTGTTTATAAACAGTTCACTGGCAAGGCAAACTGAAAAGGTCTAGGTTATCTGGAATATTATAATTTATTCTCCCAGTGATTATGTCATTTACATACATTTACATAAAAATCATCTATATATATAATTCACTAAGCCGGAAGACAAGTAGCCACCCATGGAAAGCACGCCGGAAGGGGCGTGGATTCACTAAGCCGCCGACAAGTAAGCCGCCCATGGCGCACACGGGAAGGAACCACGCCCACCAACTCTAAGACCATTGGATTACGACGACAACTCACAGAGCCACGCCCATCAACTCGGATGCGTCGAATGGGAAAAAACGCCGTCATTTATCTTCATCTGGGCTACAGTACACATGCACCTCTGAGCCACGTTGACTTTTTGCTTACGACGCATGACTGCGTGCAGCATAGCAAACTGTTTTACACGCTACATGCAGCAATTCGTTTCCGCAACAAACATGCGTCTTCTTAGATGGTCCTGCAGGAACACGGAAAACGTTTCCCGCCCACCAAAGCAGGACCATGTAAAAAGAGGCATGTTTGTCGCGGATGTGAATTGCTGAATGCAGCGTCTAAAACAGTGAATAGGCTGCAACAAAATTATGAAAGTACGGGCGCATTTTTTCACACAAGCTGTGTGTGTGGGTGGGTGGGTTGGTGTTAGTTAGTTAATTAGTTCCTCGAAGGATTTCAACATTTAATATGCACAAGTGGTAACACTGCAAAATCAGCCCAAACCAGAAAAGACGGCTGGCAAAAAGTGGCCGACAAATTAAACGTGTGTGCATTGTACTTACTGAAAGCAGCGTTATGGATTTTGCAAATGTTCATTTTTTTCCCTCTGCTTAAAAAACATTTAAAAAGCGGTGTGATTATGCGGCGTATACTACATCGCGGCTTGGTATGCAGCGTTTATAACAGCTTGTTTGTCGCAGATAATTTGCCTTTTACTATATAAACGCGTGTTCATTGTACTTACTGAAAGCAGCGTTACGGATTTTGCAAATGTTCATCATATATAATCCACCAAGTCGTCCGACCGTGCGGGCGCATTTTTTCACACAAGCTGGGTGTGTGTGTGTGTGGGTGGGTTGGTGTTAGTTAGTTAATTAGTTCCTCGAAGGATTTCAACATTTAATATGCACAAGTGGGGTTGGTGTTAGTTAGTTAATTAGTTTCTCGAAGGATTTCAACATTTAATCATCATCATATATAATCCACCAAGTCGTCTGACCGTGTGATACAAACGACATAGCACCGCCCAAGAACTCGAACCGTTAGAGAGACACGCCCACCAACTCTAAGAGCACCAACTCTAATACGCCTGCCCGCCTGACTGTTACCAGCGTTCAACCCCAATGTGCTGGAGTGTAAAACCATCACAACTATCAGATGTTGTCTATATCTAAGAAGATATATAGATACTCATTATTCATCCGGCACGCGTCCACCCACGCTCTCAAGGCATTCACAGTGCCTGCTTATGTGCTCGAACACAACAACTCGCCACACACAAATCTTGCTTTATTTGACTCAACACGGGAAACCTCACCCTGCCTGGACACAGAGAGGATTGACAGATTGATAGCTCTTTCTCGAATTGTTCCCCACGAACGAGGAATACCCACTGAGTGCGGGTCATATGCTCCCTCTGAATACGTCCCTGCCCTGTGTACGCTCCCCACCCCCCTCCTACTACCATGGTCGGGTGACTTGGTGGATTATATATAGAAAAGCAGCTGAAACCGCAAAGAACAATGAAAGGACAATGTGGCTCAGAGGTGCACAGACGACAGTGACTCAGGTGAGGAGTTGGGGGCAGCAAGTCTTTGATAGGCTGGAACAAAATGATGAAAGAACTGGCGCATTTTTTTCACACAAGCTGTGTGTGTGGGTGGGTGGGTTGGTGTTAGTTAGTTAATTAGTTACTCGAAGGATTTCAAGATTTAATATGCACAAGCAGTAACACTGCAAAATAAGCCCAAACCTGAAAAGACGGCTGGCAAAAAAGTGGCTGACAAATTAAACGCGTGTGTATTGTACTTACTGAACGCACCGTTACAGATTTTGCAAATGTTCACTTTTTTTCATTCAAATCGCTGTCCACACAGGGAGGAACCCAAAATCTTCCACAGTCTCCTTATTGTTAACCAGCAATACTACCACTGCGCTACAAGACAGAAAATGCAGTTAAAGAATGCACCGGGCTCAATTTTATTTTCACTTCTGTTTGGACAGCTGTGTCGTTCAGGAAGTGTTCACCCATCAATACATAATTATGCGGCGTATGCTACGCCGTGGGTTGGCTAGTTGTGAATATTACTAGGAAGTTATACATAATGAGACAACTTGTAATTGTGCTAATGTAACTGGGGTTATCAATCATGAGGTTTATTTATTGGTGCTAGTTGTAATAGTAGCATAACACTGGTTAAAAAATATGTGTGCAGAAATAAATTAGTTTTTCATTTAGAGACAGGTATGGGAAGCAAAATTTAATAAATAACACCAAAATATTAAAATTGTGCACGTGTCTTAAGAGCTGCTGAACTTTAATTGTAAAGGCGGCAGGTTTTGATGCTTGTTCCGCTGTCCTAGAGCAGAAAATGCTATACAGTAATCCCTCACTTATCGCGGGAGATAGGTTCCAAGGCCGACCGCGATAACTGAATTTCCGCGAAGTAGGGACACTATATTTATTTAATTATTTAACGTGTATTTGGACGTTTTTAAACCCTCCCTGTATTGTTTACAACCCACCATTTACTCTATTAAAAATAGGGACAACTGCTAAGCAATATGAAATCGGTAGATAAGTTTACACTTACTGTATAGCGAAGTACACGTAGCAGCTTGTAGGCGGTCATGATGTCGTCGACCTTGTTGCAAAGATTCCTAAAGCAGATTCCATCCAGACTACTGCCTCATCACGTCCACTTGCAACTCATTTTGCACCCTGGTTAAAGGACACTGCGGCCATAGATCTTATATGCTTTTCCTCCTTTTTAAATAAAAAGAATCGATGTCCTGCAGCGGTGTAGCTGTACCCTTCCTTCAACATATCCAAAACTTTTACCTTTTCTGCAATCATTTGCATCTTCTGTTGGTGCTTGGACACAGCCCCTGAAGCATTAGCACGTTAATGATGAATAAGTGAGATGAGACTTCCTGGTTAATGCAACATTCCGTCGCTGAGCCAATCAGCAGCACACAGGAACTTAACTGCGTGCTCTGATTGGGTAGCTTCTCAGCCATCCGCCAATAGCATCTCTTGTATGAAATCAACTGGGCAAACCAACTGAGGAAGCAAGTAAAAAGACCCATTGTCTGCAGAAACCCGCGAAGCAGCGAAAAATCCGCGTTATGTATTTAGATATGCTTACATATAAAATCCGCGAAGTCGTGAATCTGCGAAAAGTGAACCGCAAAGTAGCGAGGGATTACTGTATGATGATTTCTGAATATAAGTTTATCTTTATAAATAAAGTACAAAATGAACATCACCACCTTGAAAGCATGTTGTGCGCTACATGTCTATATGAAGAAGTTCTATTTGTTTTGGAAATTAAGTAAGATTTTCAACATGGAATTTTGGTTCCTAACTGAAGATGGGTGCCTGGATTGGCTGAATGTTTTTTGATAAAACTTTAGTTAAATAATAATTCAGACAGCATTAATTTCCAAACCTGCAGGTGGTATACTTTGTCTTCATAATTAGAGGTGTTCACTTTAGGGTTTTAAGTTATAAAGCTTTTCTTTATTTGTTAGATTTACACTTACCACTCTTTGACTAGCATTCTATGATGCAGACTATAAAATCACTTTTGTTGCCCAGACTTTTTAAAATAAATTAGAAAAATTTGAAACTTATACACCAGTTTAATTATGTAAAAACGGCTGCCACATATTAAAATAAACATTACCACATATTAAAATAAGCTTTCTATCAACTTTTGAAAATGATAATATAAGAGGAGAATATGAAAGTAACATTAATAAAATATCATTTTCATATTCTTTGTTCTGTGCTAAACATACTTTAAACAACGTAGAAGGTTGAATTGTCATTTTTTTCATAAAATCTGTGTAAAATATCAAGAAAAATACAAAAACACTGGTTTTCCAATTTGGGATAAAGTCTTGGATGCCAAATGCCTTTCGAAACTGTAATTTACATTAAATTAATGAAAATTTGTATTGGGAGGCTTTTGTTGGTACTAATCTTCACTACTTTTATTGTAATGATTGTTTTGGCATATTTAAAGTGGTATTTTTGTGTTTGAAATCAATGTTATAGATCGTTGCCTTTTCAAGGCAGAGGAATTCAAAGCAAAAGAAAACCTAACTGTTCAAGTGCTCATTTGTTAGTAGTAATCATTTAGTTTTGATTTTCATTATGATCAGTTGCAAATAAATTGTGTTTTATAGAGCCCTAAAGGTTACCTGTTACAAAAAAATAGATAAAAAGAACAATGAGACATTGTGGCTGTCCAAAACATTTATGCTTAATATAATTAATGTAAACATATTTGCTACAGATCCTCCTGTTTCTTTTCCACCAAAAATGCTGTGGATAAGGTATAAAAGGACAATAATTATAGATACTGTCTGAAAATAAAAACAGGATAACGGCAGACTGAAAAACAAGACTTAAAAGTGTTTAATAGTGTGTGGTATAGTGAGGCACAGAAATATTATTAAGAGCAAGTAAAAAGGTTTATTTTTATTAAAACTATGCCTCTTGACAGGTAAAGTAGGCCACAGGAAAAAACTGAAAACTCCATGGTGAATTTAAAAATAAGCAGTCCAGTTCTACTTTGAAGTATAAAATAGGTGAATAATTTGCACCCAGAAGAAGTGATCTAATTTGCATTAAAACTAGCATGGCAAATAATTATGTCCATGTATCCAAATTATTCATATTTATCTAACCTACTGTGGCCTTGTACATGACAGTTTTCCATGCTGTTTTATAACAGGCATATTTTCGACATTGAGTTTTGTGTTCATTTACTGTTTTGCTGGTTTTATTTTGTCTCTTGTCTTTACATCGCAGTGTTGTTCTACTGTTATTTACCAAGCGGTCACTGGGTAGGCATGTGCTTACATTAATTGTGTAGGGCCAGGTGAGCAAGATAAGTCATGGTAAGCTGTTCAGTAAGGTTGCCAAACTAAAGGTCTGGTAAAGTTACACTACATGTTGACTTTTTAGGGTCAGTGATCATTGGCTTTCTACATAAAGGAATCATGGACAATCATGCAGTCTGGATGTATATCATAATATGTATCATCATCACTAATAACTGGTCATCTCTGTTACTGATTAGGGTGAGCTTCATCATGTAAATACCCTGTATATGTGGTGCAGATCTGCTCTCACATTTCCCAGGGTGAATGGTGAGGCAGTGTTAAAGCCAAATGCTTGGGGTGCTAACCAGGTAAAACTCTGTTTAATTCAAACAAAAGACAAAAAGGTATGCACTTGTAGGCGCTCTTTGTGAAGTACCATTTTCTTTAGCTATTGCTCAACAGCACATTGTAGTCTCAATTTACACATTATCCTGGTCAGGTCCAAAATGAGACATCACCTTCCAGGGGCGTCTTCCTTATGTACTGGGTGGACCAGAACATGTTGGGGCTTCCTTGGCTTTGTTGCCCTCAAGGGACAGTTTCTTGAAGCTGTGAGAGAAAAAGGACACAAGACTGTTTGTGACATTGCTCCATCTTGTCCCTGGGTGGTACCACTTACTTTAGGTGAGCCTGGAAGGTGACCCTCTGGAGAGCATGTGTGACATTAGCTTTATCATCATGGAAGGAGACAAACAATCCTTAAAAGCAAATAGCTCTTTCAAATTTTATTTACAAAGGTATCAGTTTCATTTTTGAAAATATGTAATGTTTGCTGAACTTTTTTATATGCTATTGTTGTTTTGTACAAAAGTACTTTAACTATGGCAAAAAAGATTGGCAACTGCAAGTATTTATTTTAATTGACAATATTCGGGAAGGCTGCAGCTTCCCCGTCAAGGGTGAAATATGGAGGTTTTCAAAATGGAAGGATAATTATCTTTCAGACAATTTTAGGATAGAAGGTATTAATTTGAGTTCTACTTTAGTTATATCTGAGATTTTGTAATTTAGTAACGTGTTCAAATTTTTATATTTAAGACAAACGTGATATTCTGTAACATCATTATCTGTTTAAGCGTCTTGTAGAATCAGCAATACAGAGTCAATATAAAAATGATCATATAAAACATTTAATTGCCTGTTTATGATATTCATTCATACATTCATTGAAACTTCTAAAAACCTGTTCTTTTAATATACGCTTCAATGTAATCAAGTTTACTAAAAAGTATTATAGACAGAGTAGTTGTAGCATATATCTTCTTTTACATTATTGCTGTGATGGTTTATAAATGATTTTTATTGTAGTACTTAATCAAACGTTTCTGTAAAACTTAACAAGAAGTAGTGAATAAAGTGAAAATAACTTGCAGGACACAGATAAGATACTTAATTATAAAACGCTTTAGTGGTTTCTTCTTCTTCTTCCATAGGTATTCCCATTTTATATGAGGTCACTATTTATTTTGCCTGGATTTTTCCGATAGAGGCTTCAGTGTGATTTTTATGGCCAGATTAATCTTGATGAAAAAGTACATGAGATTAGAGCAAGCATCTTCTTCTTCTTCTTCTACTTTTGTCTGCTCCCATTAGGGATTGCCACAGCAGATCATCTTTTTCCATATCTTTCTGTCTTCTGCATCTTGCTTTGTCAACCAGTGTGTTTCTTCATGCCGGTCCCAAGCCTGGATAAATGTGGAGGGTTACATCAGAAAGGGCATCCGGTGTAAAATTTTGCCAGATCAACATGCGGACAACAATACAGCAAGCATCTAAGTCAAAATTCACAAGTGTAAAGTTTATAGATATGATACAATTCACATTCTGGATTGAACCAAGACTAACGATTCACACAAGAAACATAGGGTCAGGGTTGGTGTTATGGGCTGATCTTGAGCATACTAGTTACTAGTGAATGGTACCAGACTGACTGAACACAGTCCAAAAGATAGAAGGATTAAGTCCACGTCTGCAGTATTCAGCCTGCTCCTTCTCACCAATAGTATATGAAAAATTGCCCATGTCACTTTATCTGTCTGTTAAATTTCCATTATCTACTTTTATCACCATTATTTATTTACAGAAACTTTAATTGAGTTTTGTAAACAGAGTTCCAGTGCTATTCTAAAGAAATGAAATGATTGTCTGCCAATACAAATAATTAGTGATAGAATTTAGGAAACAATCAACTGAGATTGGCCAAAAATGTTAAGAAATTGTTCCATTGCATAACTTATTAGATTCATTTTTGAGACAATTTTCTGTTTAGATGAGCTCATGGTACTAAAATTAAAATGTGTTTACAGTACACATTTCCATCCATCCATCCATTTTCCAACCCACTGAATCCGAACACAGGGTCATGGGGGTCTGCTGGAGCCAATCCCAGCCAACACAGGGCACAAGGCAGGAACCAATCCTGGGCAGGGTGCCAACCCACCGCAGGACACACACAAACGCACCCACACACCAAGCACACACTAGGGCCAATTTAGAAACGCCAACTCACCTAACCAGCATGTCTTTGGACTGTGGGAGGAAACCGGAGCGCCCGGAGGAAACCCACACAGACACGAGGAGAACATGCAAACTCCACGCAGGGAGGACCCGGGAAGCGAACCCGGGTCCCCAGGTCTCCCAACTGCGAGGCAGCAGCGCTACCCACTGCGCCACCATGCCGCCCAGTACACATTTAAATAGGATTAATCAGGTTCCAAAGCCAATTCTTTCATGAATATTTTCCTCTATTTTCTTGCTTCATTTTACCTGTTCACCAGTGTGTTCAGGTGTTGAGATCCTAGTCCGGGAGAAAAAATGAAAAGCAACTACAGAATCATGTATACACTGCATGACTGATTAATAACAATACTGAAAACAGCCTTTGTAAGTATGAGATAACAAGACACAGAGACCCATATCTGGAACAAACTGGATGCGACAGAGAGCTCTACAGAGGTGGTGTCAAGCTTTATGATAAAGAAAAAGAGAAAGATGTCACATGCTGAACAAGTAAATATAGACGGAAGATGAAGCCATGAGCAGAAAGCAAACTAATGCTTAAATCGAAATGCAGTCGTGTGGCTTCACTTCAATATAAAGGTTGTACCAGGATAAGTAGTAAGACACTCATAATACAAATGGTTTGAGTATATCTTTGATTTATCACTACATTGTATTCTTATAATGGAAAATACTTATTGTATGCATATTTCCCTGCCATGACAAAAAAGATATTAGTTAGTTCATAAAGGCTAAATATTAAGCACAGGAAAAGATATTATTTTCTAACACATTCTTCAATTTATCTAATGTTGCACATTCCTATCTGCTGTATTAGAGTGTTATTAGAATCTCTTCACATAATGTGGTTTTCAAATATTTTTCTTTTAGATCTACAGTAAATGTTTCCTTTTCTAAATCTTAAAACCAAATTGTAGAAAATAAGCTAAACCTAAAAAAAATTTTTTTCCTGTCTTCTTAAGGTCACACGCAAAATCTGTGGCTGTACACAATATGATAATTACATCGTCTTTAAAGCAATTAGTAAATTAATAAAGGTTGGATTTGTATACTTGTAGTCCTGAAATGAAAGCTGTAAAAATAAATAAATATAAGTGCAAGTGGAAAATTACACATTAAGTACTTCTGACAGAAATTGAATTAGAGCACTTTAAAGTGATTTTAGAGAAATTATTTAGAAAACTCATTTTACTGAAAATGAATACACTCAAAGGAAACAGAAAAAAATAAATATCTCTCTTTTTAGTGACTGTATAATATATTTTTTTCATTTAATTGCATATTTTATATTATGTGGAATAAAAACAATGTCAATAAAGAAAGAAAATCATTAATCCACTTAAGTTTTCACAAGTTAAAACCAATTCACAGCCAGAGGAGAAAAGCAATAATATAACTCTTTTTAGAAAAGAAGGGCAGCAGTTCTTGTTAAGTGTTGTGCTCTTGCCTGTTAACATAGCCTTAATCCCCAAAGATTTGCAGAGCTAATAATAAGTACAAATACTGATGATGATCAGGTTCTCCAACTAAAGCTATTGATAGCAATTAGTGATAGTAAAGTAAAACCTTTCTACAGAAGTTGCATTGATTTCAGAAGTAACAGAGAGTAATCTGCATGCACAGAGCAGCAAAGCAACAGAAAACAAGAAATTAAATGGGTGTCTTTAGTGAGTTCAACACATGGCACAAATTTGAGATCTATACTGGCAGAGGAACATAAAGAAATATTGGAAACAATGGAAGCATTTTAGTGGGTTGGAACTATTCATCCCTCAAGGAGTCCTTTTAACTTTAAGAACCACAACTCTTTATACCTGTTGTAGCTCAAACCTTCAGTAAGTTATGTCTGCATGTGTCTGGAATAACAGACAGTAGACATTACACTGCTCCAAATTTGGTAATGATTTGATGGTTGGACTTGTACTCAGATGTATTCCGGTGACATCATCAGGTCAGGACAACAAAAATGGAGAAGAGAGACTAGCAATTATGTTTGGAGTACCTGAAAAAGAGATGGCACAGAAAGTAGTTCTGTTGAAAAATTAACAGCTTCAAATAATGAAAAAGAATCTGAAACATACCTGAGTCAGCTGGGATTTTGGGGAGGTTTTATAGCACATTTAGAACTGATTCTTAAACTTGCACATAACGTGGTTCCAAAAATTGTATAATTTGATTGGAGAAAAGAACATGTTGCTGTTTGCTACATACTATATGGACTCCTTCACATGAAAAGGACAAGACTGGTCCTTCTTTGCTAATGCTATGCACTAATTTTCTTAAATAGGTGCTGCTCGGAATCTAGTGTTGTGCAACAGAAACTGTAGTTATAGTCAAAAGCATACTTAAAAGGAGAAGACATAAGTGCACTCCAGGAAGCCATAGCAGGAACAGTGACATTTAAGGACTCAGAGAAGAAAATCATTGCCCTACCTCTACAGGATTTACCCATTTGAGGACAGTAAACTAAGTTATTATGGAAGAGAAACCAACTTATGGGAGCAGTGACTTACCAGCCATACATTGAGATTGTCCTTCAGCATACACGAGTGGGTTGAACTGACTGTTGTGGATGTGGTTTCAATAGAAAAATTCTCCACAGTAGTATACACAGGCTGAGACTGACTAAAGAATATTGGACTGGAGACGTTCTGCCTGGACTTTCCATAGCCAAGAAATATGGGGTGGAAAGCAGCCACTGAACTGGTGAAATTAAAAACACAGAAAAAAAGTGAGCACTAATTTGTGTCCAGGATTAAAATGTAATGCCCCTTCTCCCTTTTTGAGTTACTGATCACCCAAAAGATCTATGCATTTCAGATGATGTCAGACCTAACCCCACATGCCTGGTGCCACACAGCACCATACTAGCCAGATGTCCAAAAATGGCAGCACCCATGAGAAATCAGCAAAAGTTTATCAATGTTATAACAATTATGAATAAAAAATAACATGTATACAGTATGTTCCTAATGCCCCCTTTCAGGTTTCAAAGTATTTTTCAAATGGAATTAATGGAGCCATCTTAAGGAATAAATATCTGTTGCTAGCATGCATTGCCTACCATGTAACAACAATCATGGCTTTTCAAGCAGGTTTTATCCAACTGTGGAAGTTGTCTAAGGCAGTCCTCATCAGAATTATTCATTTTTAAAGAAATATTTTTGTACAAGAATTTAGGAAATGTCAAATCAAATATACGTATAAATTATGTAATTGTAAATACATCCAACCAAGTCGTGTACTATTGCTATGTGAGAGGTAGATTACACCTGCATTTGGAAAAACAAACAATGCATTTTGTGAATACTTTACACCTGCTGGAAGTAAAAAATAAATGATTTCTGTATATTCACTGAAAAAACAGTATGAAGCTATTCATTCTCAGTTAATAGTAGTAACTGGAGATGTTCTAGGCCTTTATTGGCCATTTTATAAATACAGCCTTATTACATTCCGATTTTGATTATGTGCTCGACTATTCACCTATAGTTTAATAGTTAACTTCCTCAGTAATCAACTTAATCATCTAAATTAACTACAAGACAAAAATGGACTACTTAAATGTATTCTTGTACAGTCATTTACAACCTGTCTGCCACTTCTAAAGTGAAGCAATACTGAGCACAGCAATCAAGCAATCAAAATTGCACCCTTGCCATCATTTTTCAAATGTAACTGCCTCAACAGTTACATATAGTCTATATGGCATCTAAAGTATACTTGAAAAATGGATTAAAATAATTGTAAAGGCAATTTGCCCTGCACCAGATCCCACAATTACAGCTTTCATTCACAGCTTCATTCCACAGTATCACTACTTCTAGTAGGCGTGAAATCTAGAGAAAGGCCAAGACAGGAATAAAATGTTGCAATTTTCTTCAAGTAAATAACTCATGCTTCAAGCTCACCAAGCATTTCATTTCTTTTAATCCATTGCTAATTCTCCAGCTTCTGCCTGTGTTTTTCATGAAGTATTGAAAGTGAATAGCCAGTTAATAATAATAATCTTCATTAACAATATCATGAATGCAAAATGTAGTAATCCAAGTTGGTAGCAGGTGGTGCAAATCCTGATGACATAGCAGTCCATTACAAAAGAAAACAGCTGAAAAATGTACAAAAATCTATTAAGAGCCTGTTTTTAAAAAGTGGTTAATAACATACAAAATTCACGCTGTACAGTGTTCAGAATTGTGGATGAAGGTTCGAGGCAAACAGCAGGCAGACACCAGATGTAGAGTAAAAAGCAATTTCTTTATTCTTGGTGGCAGAGAGACCACTGCAGCCCCTGTCAGCTTGTGTCACTGACAGTTACCAGCAATAGCCCAATCTTGCGAGGGGTGAGTTCCCTTTTATAATTGATAGATCTTACAGAAACAGCTTAGCATGAGACAAGGTTACACAATTTGTTGGGGGGGGGGGGGGTTCAGTAATATGCCCAAAAGTTACAACACATTTGTTCAAAACAACTTAAGAAGAAGTGAAAGAACCTATTACTGTTGATTAAACAAAATCACAGATATTGAAAAAATAAAAAGAGTAGCAGTTTTCCTGAGTACAGACTAAGAGTCAGCAGTTTGACAGAAATATTGTAAGTTTGTCCTTTTAGCATTGCGTACACACTTAATTTTTATATGTAAGTTTTATTAATAAACAATCTATAGCTCATTAGTTTAAGTAAGTCATATTAATAAGCAATTAATCCATAGCTTATTAATACAAACTAGTAATATACTTATACTGTTAAAATGATTATACAGGTAATGATTTTTCTCTTTCTCGGTATGTTATCCGATCACGGTGTAACATTTAAATTGGTAATAGTGAGTTTTAGAAGATACTGTTAGCTCAGCCTGTTGTATTATTTTATGACATTTTATGTTTTTGTCTTTGATTTTGTAGACATTCCAATGATGTAATTATTCTTAGATAAGTTAAAGCTCAGACAGTGATGGAAATGTCAAATGGAAACCAACTAATGCCACAGATATTGTTGAGTGCAAAGAATATCATCCATCTGTCAATTTTCTGTACCTCTCCTCTGTCCAGTTCAAAGTTGCAGATGCAGAAACCTGGTTTGGCAGCAGTGAACAATAACCATGGACTGGTGCTTTGCAAGACACAGACACACATTTAGAGTCTCCAAATGAGTGTAACATATATATTTCTATATACAGGTACAGCAGAAACCAATGTACTGTAGATATGGAGAGAATATACAAAGTAGAGTAGCATATATTATCCATCCACCCACCATTTAAACCTTCTTATCTAGAGCAGTATCACAGGAAAGCTGGTGCCTGTGCCAGCAAGCATTAGGCACAGTGCAGGAACAATCCCTGGATGGGTATCAGTCCAGGGTGAAAACACACACAAACACATGCATACACTAACTAGGGTCAATGAGAAGTTGCATGTCCTGAAATGGTTGGAAACTGGAGAATCTTGAGGAAACCCAAGGGGAGAATATGCAAACTCCACACAGGAAGCACCCAGTACACAAGCCCTGTGCAATACCACTGGACCACTGTGCCTACCTAGCATATAACATATTTTAAAACCCCTCCCCCTCACTACCTTTAACAGGATAAAGCAGGTTTGAGAATGTTATAATTATTATACAATATGTGGGGAAAAATTTCAAAGTAGACTGTTAGTTTCACAAAAAAGAAGCTTTAATAGATTTTTTTTTTCTCAAAGAAAACCTTTTTGGGTATTCCTTTAAAAGCTGAAATGCAAAGGCCTAATCAGTTCATTCAAGCAGCAATGATGGATTCTTCCCCTCACAGTGGCATGGCAACACTTATCTGACGTTTATTGAGCATTAAGTAGAAGTATGCAACCTGATGGAATAGAAAGTGAGAGCAAGTCATTTGTCAAACTGTGGGGTATTTTAATCACTCATTCAAGCTAGGAAAATAGATTTACATAAAAAATAAGTTGTTTAGATTAAGAAAGCATATGTTCATAGTACATGATCAGAACCTCTTATCTATACAGATTTATTGTGACATTGTTCATCTTTATACTGTTATAAAAATGTTTTATTTAGTATAGTGGTGCTTATTGCAAAGAAAAGGTGCCACAAGCAGCTACTGAGTGTTAGTCTAATGGCAACCACACAACCACTAAAGGAACAAAATGACTAAACCCTTGTTATTGTAAAACATAGTATCTACCATTTGTGGTGTTGTACACAATTTGCACATCTATATAGTACTGTGCTGTTTGCACATGGCACATTATGATGCTAAAAGCAGTGTAGGTGCGACATTAAAATATTTTTTGGCAATTTGTCAGTGGATCTTGAGTACTATTTGGACGGCAGGCTTTCCTTATTTTTGACCTCAATAAACAATGGGTTTGCATAAAAAACTTGTAAAAAGATGGGTGTTGCTGACTCTGCTTGGTTTAATTTCAAACATAATGTTGTTTTTCTGTTATTTCTATATATTATAATATAGTGAGAGCCAACCTGGACACAGTCAGGCAGGAGACAAGTTTTGCACCCAGCACACGGTTTATTTACAGTCTTGTGCACAGTACACCAACATACAACACAACGCTCACAGCCCAACACAGTCCCTTCTTGCCTCCAGTCCTTCCGCCTCCACTTCTTTTCAGGCTTTGTCCTCTTCCTCCCATCTCTGGCCATTGAGTGGTTATGACTGCCTCCCTTTATAGGGCACCCAGAAGGACTCCAGGTGCCAACGAGCTTCTTCCGGTAGCACTTCTGGGTGTGACAGAAGTGCTGCCAAATAGGGCCCTGTAAAAGTCCATGCGCCCCCTGGCTGTGACCACAGGCCCCAACAGGGTTGAGCTTCCATGCTGAAGACCAGTGGCTCCACTGGAAACTAAGGGCGCTACCCTCTGTCAACCCGGAGTAGAAACTATCCCTAAAATACTCTCTCCTCCTTCCATGGTCAGTTAAGGACCCCGGCGGTCTGCCACTATACGTATATATATATATATATATAGTAAAAGAGCACAACAGTCAAGGGAAAGGTTTGTGGTTTCACACAGCTAGTTTGTTTGGAGCAATAGTTTCAAACTCTGGAGTGACTTCCTCTTTAGTACAGATTCTTTAGGTATATGTAAACAGAGCATTTGCACTCTTGTATATGCCAAAACTGGACTGAGACTCTTTAGAAATCCACTGAAGTAACTTAAGATTGAAACAAAGTAACTAATCACAGCACAAACCAAATAATTTAAATAACAACTAGATATGTTCTGTTATTAAAAAATAAATAAATAAAATGATTTCACACTTAAACAACCAGTCCCTTCCTACTATTTGAATTTATTTTTTTCTGTTTTATGGATACAGAAAACAAGATTTCTTTCATTTCAAAAAAATATTTTACAGTATAATGTAAAAAAACGATCCTAAACAGTATGCAAGCCCATCAACACTTAAACTCACAATTACTCATACCAGACCAATATAGAAAATTGTATTAATAAATAAAGTCAAAATCAAAGTGAGGTAGGACAAAGAAAAGTTTCTTGTTGAGTCACAATTCTGCTGTATAGATGTCAGATATGTTTGTAATATAAGCTCAGGTTTGACTTAAAGCAAACAGCATATTTTTAATATTTTATGTTTAGTTCTACTGGATCATGGCTTGATGAAAAGGAGTAAAAGAAATATGAGTAGTTTTGCATCTTTCAAGAAAGAGAGACATGGTAAGAGGGATGTCACAAGATCCTTTGTTGAAAACAATTTTCATTCTTTAATGGCATGATGGTGCAATAGTTATGACTTCTGCTTCATAAATCTAGCATCCTGAGTTCAATTCCTTTCCTAGTTGTTGTCAGTGTTGGGTTTTGCATATTGTCCCTATATCCATGTCTCAGGTATTCTATTTCCTTCCAAGGCTTATTGTGCCTGTTGTTTCCAGGATAGACTATTGCACGCTGAAATCCTGAATTGGATTAAGAATATTATGTATATTAATATTCAGACTCCAGAAATTAACACAATAGAAGAGAAGAAACGAGGTCAGAACATCTGCTGAAGTTAGCAAGAAAAAAAGTCCAGAAATTGAGTGACTGGCATTTACAACAGAAAACTTGTACAATTACTCAATGCAAAGAAAATGTGATAGTGGCCAATATCAACTTCTTAAAGCATTGATTGATACTTACATATGTCTGGCAGGAAAAAATAAATTTAAATGAGGCTCATGACAAATGAATTCTGTCTTGTACAATTTATCTAAAGTCCAAACTAGAACAATACCTGCATAGACCTCAATTATTGTAACTACAAACATAGAGTAGTTGAGCTAGAAGTAACCAAAAGTGATCACAAAATGGCAGTTTAAAATATACAAATACACACTCTAAATAAAAAAATATATATACATAATTTGTGAAAGCAGACTTTTTGGAACTGAGGAAACATATAAGAAAATGAAGAATGGGAAAACAGAAATATAGTTATCCTGTAAACAAACGCTGATGTAATTTCAAGGCAGTGCTTCGTTCAAAGAACAGCCTAAAGAAGTGAATAGGGTATTAATCGAACAGTTATTTTTACATGACACTAAAGAGATTTCCATCTTGTTGTCATTTTATTGAATAGAAAAGTGCAAATCAGGTGAAGCAAAGAACATTACAACTGAAAAATACACTATTTAGAGACCTCAAAAATGTATTTCAAGAGAAGCTAAACAAAATAGTGAAGTAGTATCCTAGTACTACTCCCGTTAAGCCAAAGCAACAGGAAAAGATATCACAATATGTATACTGTAGATCATTTACTGATAAAAAAAAATAATAACACGGAGTCTCCAAAGCTGGTATGATATAACTATCAAATGCAGGATGCAAAGCAACACAGATTGTGTGGAAATATAGTAAACTATGTTATTTATATTACATTGACTCAGATACATTTATTTGCTTACATATTTAAAATCTACATTTACAAGGTCACACCCAGCATATGAATTTCAGGAAGATTCATTCTTTTCATTGTGTTTGTAAACAGCAAGAAAACTAAGGCTGACATTCTTTCTTTCACTTGAGTCATGGTGGAAAGTGAACTGGAATAGGAACCACCAATCCTGCCACTTAATTAAAGAAGATTTCTATCAGCTAATTACAGATTTGGAAACTTAGTTCCTACTCTTTCTCATGCCAGAGATGGGATGCAAATATGCATTGCTGGAATCAGGTTAGAGTGTTTATTGTGTTTTCTTGTTTCTCAGACTTCTATGGATGGGATTATTTTCCATATACTGAGGTTCAAAACTTCATTTTGTGAATTTTCCAACCTTTTTTAAAATGTACCATTTACTGGTAATTTTTATAATTTCTGTTGGAAGATGAGTTGTTACCAAAATATCAAAGCTAGTTACTGCCTTACTTTTCCTGCCAAGAGATTTGGAGAGCTTTAGTTTCCCCTCGTGCGGCACGGTGGCGCAGTGGGTAGCGCTGCTGCCTCGCAGTTGAGAGACCTGGGACCCGGGTTCGCTTCCCGGGTCCTCCTGCGTGGAGTTTGCATGTCTCTCCCCGTGTCTGCGTGGGTTTCCTCCGGGCGCTCCGGTTTCCTCCCACAGTCCAAAGACATGCAGGTTAAGTGGATTGGCGATTCTAAATTGGCCCAAGTGTGTGCTTGGTGTGTGGGTGTGTTTGTGTGTGTCCTGCGGTGGGTTGGCACCCTGCCTGGGATTGGTTCCTGCCTTGTGCCCTGTGTTGGCTGGGATTGGCTCCAGCAGACCCCCCGT
Source organism: Erpetoichthys calabaricus (assembly GCF_900747795.2). NCBI lineage: Eukaryota > Metazoa > Chordata > Cladistia > Polypteriformes > Polypteridae > Erpetoichthys > Erpetoichthys calabaricus. The sequence goes on from NC_041399.2 coordinate 159,294,643, forward strand.
GACCCTGTGTTTGGATTCAGCGGGTTGGAAAATGGATGGATGGATAGTTTCCCCTCCAGGATTTCTGAGATTTTACTACAGTTTTTACAAACCTACTATAATAAAAATAGTGTATATTTTACTTTTATTGAACAAGTGCAAAATAAGCTGAAAACATTTTTCAAGGTTTTAAAGGGTCTGGTGTTGCTGCATAATTTTTCCTATTTTTGTTGCTTTTTTTGTTTTCTGTATTTTGGTTCTCATAATGTAATCCATCCATCCATTTTCCAATTTTTACATGCACACATGTTCCTTTACTTTAATACACATGTCATTCTGGCAGTTGCTTTGTTGTTTTTCTGTCTAATAAAAATATGTGAAAAGGAGCTCTTTCAAAAAATAAAATAATTTTGAGTTTATTTTGGAAGAAAATGCTTTTGTTTCTGCCCTAGATGTTTCAGCACAAACTCTCCTTTTGTTTTTCAGTTTGAGGACATATAGATTATGAATTGTTTAATTCAGAGCTGTTGTTACAGCTTCTGAAAGTTGTCTGTGTCTTATTAAGCAACAGTGGTTCTATCATGTTAAACTTGCTGCGTCATGCTGACTGGTGGCCATCCCCTTCATAAGATGCCAGCTGTGCAATACTGAGCAACGAGCATCCTTTAAAAAAAAAAACTGTGTGGCGAGTGTTCTTTTTGAAAAGCAAACATTAGAAATGCTGGGCCAACTCTGTGGTTTTTATCCCAAGTTATGTCCATGGCTGTGTTATAGCAAAATGTTCAACATAAAAACATGCAGAAAGCAAACAATTAAATACAAGTGCAAGGACCACAAAGCATGCTATTTACTTTTTTGTGAAATTCTCAGATGATTCTGCACTTATGGGGTGTATTGATAAGGGGTGTGAGAGTATAGGAGTCAGGTGGAGAAGTGTGTTTCTTGGTGCTTAGAGAATTGTCTGCACCTTGACATCAGCAAAGCCAAGGAACTGCTTATTGACTTCCGCTGCACCAAAGAGCCTCTGTGTCCAGGCATTATTCAAGGAGTGGATGTAGAGGTGGTCCATTCCTACAAGTATGAACACAGAGCAACTATATAAGAAAGGGCAGAGCAGGCACTTCTTCCTTAGGTGTCTGTGTTCCTTTAAGGTGGGAAGTGGCATCTATCATGTCTTCTATAACTTTGATAGCCAGTGCAATGCTGTGGTGTGCTGGGCTAGTAGTATCACGTCAAGAGAGGCCTACCGAATTAACAAGCTAATTAACAGGGCAGGCTCAGTTATGGGACGCACTCTTGACCCACTAGAGGTTAGCAGTGAAGGAGAGAACAACAAAAAAACAAAACTGTACAAAGATGCACATCCCCTCTCTGACACACTAACACTGAGTACTTTCAGCCAAAGAGTTATTCAGCAAAAGTGTGTCATGAAACGTTACTGGAGCTCCTCTCCTTTATACCAACAGCAGTATGCCTGCATAATGCCTCACTGTGACTGGGGCTGCCAAATGAGACGTTTTCTTTCTTTTTAAATTTTGTTCCTTTTCAGTTATTCTGGTGTTTGTTCAAACAATTGTGTGTGCATAATCTATCTATCTATCTATCTATCTATCTATCTATCTATCTATCTATCTATCTATCTATCTATCTATCTATCTATCTATCTATCTATCTATCTATCTATTGTGGGATATGGCCAGTCATTCATCCTGGCCAATACCCCCAGGCTGCTAGATGGAGCCCTCCTTGCAACATGGAGATGCCCCAAATTCCAGCAGGGCATCATGGACTATGGAGTTTTAATACACAGCCCTGCTGGATAACGTCTGGGCCGCCAGGGGACGCTGCAGGGAGACGCAGAGATGTTTATTTTCCATACAGCCCGGAAGTAGATCCCAGTCACATGGTTGGAAGAAATAAAGTGCTTCCGGGCTGATGAAGAAAAGGAGTTTTTATCTGACCTGGAAGTGTTAACAGTCACATGGACAGAGAGAGAAACACTTCCGGGTCAAGGACTATAAAAGGACTGTGGGAAATCCCAGACGCTGAGCAGGGTGGAAGGGTGGCAACGCGTCTGGGAGAGTGGAGGATTATTGATTATTGTGTTTATTGATTTATGAGTATTGTGGAGTGTAGGTGCTTTGTGCACTTTATTATTGTCCAAATAAATTCATATTGAACTTTTATCTGGTGTCTGGCGTGGTGTCTGAGGGTTCAAGGGAGCGAGAGCGCCCACTATCTATCTATCTATCTATCTATCTATCTATCTATCTATCTATCTATCTATCTATCTATCTATCTATCTATCTATCTATCTATCTATCTATCTATCTATCTATCTATCTGTTTAAAGAGCCTCTGTAAAAACCCAAATTTCCCTCTGGGAACAAATAAAGTTATATGTATGAATCTAATTAAAAAAGCAGCTTCCTTTACAAGCTCCAACACTTGCCAGAAAAAAAAAATGTGGCCTGCATGGCTAGATATGAATATCTGCCTAAATTACTATTTCCTGACAAGCCACCACAGTGCTTAAAAAATAAAAAATAAAAATAAAGCAGAAAATAAATATACTTAGAGATGTCAAACACAACATAGATCCAGTCAAACACAAATGTGATCCAGTTTGCTAAAAAGGCAGATTTTTTAAGGCATTAAATTACATACACTAGCTTTAACAAAAGAAGATGTTGCTTCTGGGTCCTCAAACTTCCTTTTATAGGAGAAAATGCCCATTGCGATATCACACGTTGATACATGTGGCCACATGTGGCACATGATGTCATTATCTTGCAGCCATCTTTGACTTCCATTCAGAAAAAAAATCAGATCTGTAGCCAAACGCAACAGCTTGTAAAACGTTAAGAAAAATTTGAGGAAAAAGGTACAAATCATAATCAGCAGACATGTCTGACTGGTGGCTACTTTTTCCATTTTATCCGCACATTAAGTTAATTAATATGCTGTATGATGGCTGTTATGTTTATGCACTGTCAGTGGAGCCCACCAACATAAAATCTTGGTGTCAGGTGTCATGCTTCTGCTCTGTCTGTATAGCCATCCTACCTCCAGCATAGGCAGCAGCTCTGTCATTTCTGTTTTCTGTCTAGTAGGGCATCTGGCAGGAGGAATTAGTTTTTTTGTATCAATGTCTGAGCTGTAGGGTTGAACCCAGTTGTTATTGCTAAATATTTCAGGTTCGGATTCTAGTAGACTCATTGGTCTGGTCTGAGTCCTAGACATTCTGGTGTTTGGTTTGCTTTTTTAATCTTGTATCTTCCTTTCCCTGACTGTGAATTCTGGACAATAAATAGGCTATGGACTGGTACATTTGAAATAGACTTCCTGATAATGATCCCTTGATTTGTTTTTCATAACAGTTTTATAATGTCTAGATGCTTAATTCTGATACTCAAAAGCAATCCAGCTGACAGAAAAAGGGAAAAAATGTTTTTGTATGTTTTGTATGTATCCCAAGAATATGCAATACCCAGTGAAAGAGGTAGGCACATTTTCAAAGAAAGTAATGGAAGGATAGGATTCAGAAAAAAAATACCATGTATCCCTATAATATACTGCAGAATCCACAAAAGTAGCAAGTACATTAAAATGAATCTAATATAAAAATGTCAGTCAGTCAGTCATTTTCCAACCCGCTAAATCCTAACACAGGGTCACAGGGGTCTGCTGGAGCCAATCCCAGCCAGCACAGGGCCAAGGCAGGAACAAATCTTGGGAAGGGCGCCAGCCCACCGCAGGACACACACACCCACACATCAAACACACACTAGGGACAATGTAGGATCACCAATGCACCTAACCTGCATGTCTTTGGACTGTGGGAGGAAACCGGAGCACCCGGAGGAAAGCCACGCAGACACGGGGAGAAAATGCAAACTCCACGCAGTAGGACCCAGGAAGCAAACCCAGGTCTCCTAACTGCGAGGCAGCAGCGCTACCACTGTGCCACCCTTATAAAAATGTGCAAATTACATCTAACAAATAGCAATGTATGCATATATTTTCAAAAGATAATTATAATAAGATTTAATGAGATTCAGTTAACAAAGGAATATATTAACAGAGGCTGGTTGCATACAGTGTAAAGAAGAAAAAAAAACAGTGTTACAATTTGCAAAAACAAGGGAAAGTAAACTCCATGCTGTCTAACTGGTTCCCCTCCCATGTTACTGAAAAAATGTAGTTTATAATAATCTTTTGAATATTTCAAAGGCAACAAACAATCTAATGATCCATGACCTAAGTATTTTAGAAAAAAATAGGAATATAGCAATATAACAAAGAACAGCCCAGACTGAGAGGCTAAGTGCACAATCAGCACCATTATTTCAAAAGTGCACAATCAGCAGCAGAAATGTAAACCTGGATTCAGTGAAGCATACGATTGTTAGTTATATATTATTTGGAGAATGATAATAACAGATGTACCAGAAAAAGATGTGGAATCACTGAAGCGCTAGACTGCAAAGCAAACAAGAGTAAGTTATTCTCCAAGGACTGCAAGTAACATGTTGTGTCATTAACTTTAACATCAGACGCTATGTAGTGTTCATAGTGACATATATTACAAACTCCAGTAGTTTTATGGGTAAACTAGAACAGTTTCAATTCAAAAACTTTTATCTATTAGCCATTTTTTAATATTGAATCGCAATATTCTAATATTCCACAAAAAAGAAAGGTTATGTGCTGAGTAATTCACCTCTGATTAGGGACAAAAAGAAGAAAACACAATACATAAAATACAGATAAAAAATAATTTTGTTCTCATCTGTAAGGTGAGATTTAGAAGAAACCAAATGTTTTAAACACCGATGTAATGCTAACAACACATAACATTTTCAATTCAGAATATCAAACTTGTAAACTTTCATTGTGCAGATAGCAAACATAAGCAGCTATTTGCTTTGCTAAAACATGGAATGTGTCAGTCATAAAACTGGGCACAGCAGGAATGCTTTTAACAGCTATAAACCACTTAAAGAGCATAACAAAGGCATTTGCTGCCGCTGACCTGAAATTGAAGGTACATATTCCTTAAGTCTGCGTGACTGCATCTTACCACAGAGGGTCACAAACAACCAGTTATACCACATCTTGCCATGGCTCTAACCATTCACCTTCACTAAAATGAAGATGTGGAACTTTAATGCATCATTCGGAGTAGATTTATCCAGTGGTTGAGTCTTTATGCAGCAGTTGTTGAGCCTAAGTATTTTGTAGTATCCAGTTAGTGCTGCTTCTGAAATGCTGAAACCATTTTTAGCTGTGTTACTAATGTTATCACCATTTTGTCATAGTTGCTGATCTTCACTAGTTTATTTTCTGTTTTGTATTTTTCACTTCATTAATGTTTCTTTGGAGCTATACAGTACTTTAAATAAAATATATCTTAAGTTATTCAGTGATTGCAAGCAAAGCTAATCTTAATTGGAATCAGAGATTTAGGAAGTTACATCCCCTTTATAATAAATATTTATTATGGATGACCTTTAGACCTTTAAAATGAAAAAAAGTATTTCTTCACCTTACAGAAGCCTTTTTTCTGAGGTGACACATTTTTTGTAACCAAAAACATCCCAAGGCACACCACTGTTCTATTAACCACTGTAATACTGGTACTTGGTTGGCGCCAACCCAACACGGGAGGCACGGGCAAAATAAACAAAAGATTTATTTTTCTTCACCTGTGGGGCACATCTTCCCCGTGAACCCCACAGGCACAACACAGTCCCGAAACACAAATAAAACACCCCAAACCACACTCTTCTTTCCTCCACTCCTCCCTGGACAGCTTTGTCCTCCTCCTCCTGACTCTGGTGCCCTGAGTAGTGGATGCAGGCTCCTCTTATAGCCCACACGGAAGTGCTGCAGGTGCTCATTGACCTACTTCTGGCTGCACTTCCGGGTGTGGCTGCGCTCCCTCCGGTGTTCCATATTACAAGCCCCGATGCAACCCAGGGGGGCTGCCACCAAGTGTTCCAGGGGACGTAGCGTGCATCCCATGGCTGCTCCCCTGGATCCAGTGTCGTAGGGGCATCCTGGCCAGGCATGGACCCCGGCCGTCCACCACACTACAAACACATTATATCTCATGTTCAACTGTCTGAAGGGGAGGGGCGGGACTACTGGAGAAGCCAATGAAAAAGCAGCTCTGAGATCAGCATTCACAGGCACAGCACTTAGTGAGCACTTTGGTGGCATGTCCAAACTGCTTCACCACTCTCTGCCTCAGAGGCAACTAGTATGCCTCTTGTATCCATCAGCCCTGCGAAACTCGCTGGTGAACTCACACCCAGACAGATGGACTCTTACACCCTAAGATGTATGTAAAGTGCTCTAAGTGCCGTGCCTGCAACATAACAATTGCTGAGCTGCTTTTCTCCCAGCTTCTCCAGGTAGCCTGACCTCTTCAGACAGGTCTCGACCTTCAGCGGAGATTGTACCTATCAGGTTTAGACCCAGGAATACTACACTATTATTTCCAAGGCACACCTGGGTAGGTCTCATGGTACACCACTGTGCCACAGTACACTGGTTGAAAAGCACTGCCTATAGAAAGGGATTTACAAATCAATGAAAGATTTCTTGACTGCTTCACTTTTGTTTTATAAGCTTTTTGTGACCTTTTTATAAATATATTTTTTGAATAAGAATTATTTTTCTGATGTCACACTTTATGATTTAGAGCACAGAGGTGCTGATTTTTGGTGCTTGGATTAGTTTTTGGCTTTGGTGCTTTCTTCATCATATTATATGTTTTCATTGTACTTCTGTCATGGTATTACGATACGAATACGATAACAGCTCATGGCTTGTTCCTTTCCCCTTTGCACCTTTTGTTCACAGAACTGACATTGAATGTCAGTGATTAGGCATAAAACTTGACAGAAGGTGAACTAACTTTAAAAAAACTATGACATCCAGTATTGCTTACAGCTGAGTTATATGAAGTTTTTCATTTCACTTAGCAATATATTTAGTTTATTAGAAATATATTTTCTGTTATTTGTTATGCATATAAGTATCTCTGGTTGAGAAAAGATTATCTGCCTTAATTTTGCTCAATTGCTTGGCAGTTAATTCATGAAGAACAAAGACAGGCATGCTGTACAAATTATTAACAGATGCTAAACAAGATGCCATCTTGTACATTCCTTTTATGTTCATATTTGAAATTGACTGTTTTGTAATGAATTATGTTGTTTAAACAGAAACAAAAGACACCCCCCACCAAATGAGCACATTTAAGAAGCAGAATACAATTCTGTACACTGAAGTTAATGAACATGAAAAACAGTTAAACTACTTTTAAATTAAGACATTGGAAAAGAGAGAAAACAAGCTATCTACTAAAGGAAGGGGCTTCAGATAGAACAATGATTAGTTTCTGATTAAAAGCTGCTGCATCCCTCCAGGAATGGAAAAGATATACCCCATGCAGCTACATTTACATATTGACAAAAACAGGCTGTTTTGAAAAGCCAAATAACTTGTTTTATTATAGAAACAGGGTTGAAAATAGGTTGCAAATAATAGTCCTTTAACAAATATGCATCTGTAAAGTTGTACATTTATTTCCTTTTACTACTTAAGTACAAGTATTAAGAACAATGGACTGGTGTGATGTCAGGGGTTGTTTGCTCGCAAGATAAGCTCCATTTTTCAATTAATCATATTTGGGAAAGTGATGTTATAGATAGTGAAGTATAGAGAAGGCCAGAAGGAGTTGCATTGCATCTTTGTGGACCTGGAGAAAGCAGATGACAGGGTGCCTTGAGAGGAGCTGTGGTATTGTATGAGGAAGTTGGGAGTGGCAGAGAAGTATGTAAGAGTTGTACAGGATATGTATGAAGGAAGTGTGACAGTGGTGAGGTCTGCGGTAGGAGTGACGGATGTATTCAATGTGGAGGTGGGAGTACATCAGGGATCGGCTCTGAGCTCTTTCTAATTTGCAATGGTGATGGACAGGTTCACAGATGAGATTAGAAAGGAGTCCCCATGGACTATGATGTTTGCTGATGACATTGTGATCTGTAGCAATAGTAGGGAGCAGGTTGAAGAGACCCTGGAGAGGTGGAGATATGCTCTAGACGTGAATGAAAGACAAGACAGAATACATGTTTGTGAATGAGAGGGAGGTCAGTGGAATGGTAAGGATGCAGGGAGTAGAGCTGGCAAAGATGGATGAGTTTAAATACTTGGGATCAACAGTACAGAGTAATGGGGATTGTGGAAGAGAGGTGAAAAAGAGAGTGCAGGCAGGGTGGAATGGGTGGAGAAGAGTGTCAGGAGTGAATTGTGACAGACGGGTATCAGCAAGAGTGAAAGGGAAGGTCTACAGGATGGTAGTGAGACCAGCTATGTTATATGGGTTGGAGACGGTGACACTGACCAGAAAGCAGGAGACAGAGCTGGAGGTGGCAGAGTTAAAGATGCTAAGATTTGCATTGGGTGTGGCAAGGATGGACAGGATTAGAAATGAGTACATTAGAGGGTCAGCTCAAGTTGGACAGTTGGGAGACAAAGTCAGAGAGGCGAGATTGTGCTGGTTTGGACATGTGCAGAGGAGAGATGCTGAGTATATTGGGAGAAGGATGCTAAGGATAGAGCTGCCAGGCAAGAGAAAAAGAGGAAGGCCTAAGAGAAGGTTTATGGATGTGGTGAGAGAGGACATGCAGGTGATGGGTGTAACAGAACAAGATGCAGAGGACAGAAAGATATGGAAGAAGATGATCTGCTGTGGCAACCCCTAACAGGAGCAGCCGAAAGAAGAAGAAGAAGAAGAAGAAGAAGAAGAGGGAAAGTGATGTTATACTATTGTCTAACAGATTTTTAATACATGGAAAAAAGGTATTATTTTAAAATGTAGTAAAATAGTTAAATTAATAGTCTGTTCCTCTTAAAAAAAACTAACAAGCTAGTCTCTGTTCACAAATAATGGACAGCTGCTTGTGTAATTGTCCCATATTGTTAATGTATAACAAACATACAGTAAGAGCTGTAATTTCTTGTCAAAAAGGTGTCAAACAGAGTAGATATACCATTAAAAAAGATCTGTGCAATTAAAATATTTAAAATTAAAAAAAACCTTTGAAAAGACTATTTGCAAACTATGGTACAATATGAAAACAGTCACTTACTGTGTAAACAGCACAGCAGGAAATCACTTACAAAGTCTTCAGTAGTTTGTTTAATTTTATGAAACTGCCTTCTTTTTACATAAAATATTTTGTAGCTTTTTAAAAAGAGGTCTAATTAATCTTAAATGACAACTTAACAAGAAATGTGACTGGTGTAAAAAAAGTTTTCTTTAACATTGTGAGTGGAACATAATTGCTTTGTAATCCTTTGGATCATTTAAAAAGAAAGAAATCAGACACCATTAATATGATATATTTTTACTTTTTTTTAAAATTATGTATCTTCACTTATTGTTTTCAAATAAGAGAACATATAGTTAAAAATGCATTTCTTACAATAAAATGACATATATTCAACCAGTGTTCAACATGCAGACCTGTTACAGATACACCTATGATTTGTGTTTTGGATTTCCTTTCTTGAATACCTTTATCTGTTTTCATCTGCATGCCTGATTTATAGCTATCTCCCTCTTTTTGGATTACAATCATAAAATCATTATGTATTTCAATGTCTGCTTGCATATTCATGCAGGTGTAATCATTGTACTGGTATGTGCAACAGTCAGTCTTGCACTTTGTACTCAAGGCTTATTCTCTGTGCTAAGAAAGCCAACTTCAAATAGTTGTGCTGAGCAGATCCTCTGCCTGCAGTCTACTGTCTTACTTAATACAATTGTGTGTCAGGTCTGTGACAAGACTAAGTAGAGTACAAGATTCTGTGCATTGGATCTCAGAATATCAACATTTGCTGAGATCTTAATTTTTTGTTGTGCATTATCAAGTCAAGTGGCTTTATTGTCATTCCATTCATACACAGTATTGCAACATACAGTGGTATGAAATAAAGTTCCCCAAGACTACAGTGCAAAATATACATAAACACAGGACAAGTGAAAGACAGGTAAATAACTATACTATAACTATATACACTATAATAGATACATAATATGGGATGAAACCAGTGTACCCAAAGAAAAAAATTACATCCACAATAATAACACAGAATCTACATTCACAATTCAAACTTGAGTCTTGCTACACTAGTGTGTTACTATGCATTTCTCAGTTGAAATTAAAAGTATTATATTGGGTGAATTAGACCTTATTTCTAAATTATTTAAAGCAAAACTGAAATGATGCCCTTAGCAACCTTTATTTGGTACATACTATATTAGTTTTGATAAACTGTCTAAGGAGATATCCTGTGATGGGTCTAATAATTAGTGTATCGTGAAAGTTTGCACAATGATAGAGTGATTATGCTTTAACAAAACTAAGAGCAGTTGACATATTGATATAAGAATAGATTATTAGAATTTGCTTTTAAGCCTTAGTTGAATTCTAGGTATTAAAAAATCTTCAGTTTATCTGTCGCTGTGAATAATCTGCCATGTTATGTTTTTACTGTTTAAAACTAACACTGAAGATTTCTTTTAAAACTTGTGAACAGTATGTGTGATGAATTGATTGAGTGCTTTGGAGACATGGTACAGCTAGCCTTCGATTGTTCTTATCTGGTACAAAAATATACTTCCTGCTAGGCTTTTAAACCTATCATAAATAAATATTTCCTTAACTGATCACTGAAGCATACCATAAAAATGTCTTAAAAAAAGCTCTCTGAGTACCCCACTTTACCCAGTAGATTGTCACAATTGAGCATGAGAATCTATGCAATTAATGAAGCAATAATTAAGTAGGGACATTGAGTTGGTTTATATGAAGCATACAACTATTTCTCTGAATTCCATTTAAAAAGGCAGAAATTGCATTAAATGTTGACTAACCCATATTTTCTTATTTTGAGGATATACCAAGTGCTGCAACAATGTAAACCACCTGTGCAATTGCAAAATGTAATCTCACAGGCACACTCTGAACATAGGACTGCCCAATGGTGCAGCTAGAGTTCGTGCCACTCGGGGTGGGGCAGGGCGGGCGGAGCTTCAATTTGCCTCCCTCCAACATATCTGAATATGTTAACCTATTTAAATAGAAAATTTAAATGACATATAGAGAAAAATTAATATACATTTTGCATAGATTTATTCATATATAGAGAAACAACAATAATTTTTCACATATAGTTATTTACAAGCATCAACTAAATAAGAATATAGTATAGACCAGTGGTTCCCAACCTTTTTTTGGCCATGCCTCACCTAGGCCTCTCTAAAATCATGATGTCCCCCACTGTAACATACACCTTATTCTTATTATTACCTATTCAAAAAATGAACTCCTACTCACGTGGAGGAAGCCCATAATGTCATTAATTTGGTCTAAACAAGCTTCCAAAGAACACAGAAACAAAAGAGGGAAAGGATAGTTGAAGTACTGACAAAGAAATCTGTAAGAAATTGTAAAAAAATAATAATATAATATGAAGTAATATGAAAATACAGCAGATAAAGTTTTGAAAACATATAATAAAAGATGTGATATTCATAAATATAAAATAACTTTAATTACAATTTTTTCTTAATATTTTGATCATTTTATATTTTTATTATATTGCAAAGTTTTATAATCATTGTTACAATTCATATTATTTTAATGGTAAAAACGATTTCTAAGTATAAAAACCCAAGCCGGTTGTAAAATCATGAATTAAAGGGTTCTTTACCATCATTTCTATGTTTATATAAATATATAAATGTTTGCAGTTGGAGATCCACAAAGGGAGAAAAAACGAATCACGTATCATAAAATAGTTTTATTCCTGAGCTTTCAACCCCTATCAGGGGTCTTCATCAGAGGATAACGCTTAGACTTACAAGAATCAAAGGCAATATATAGTAACACATTCAGTATGGGGGTGGGGGGGGGGATGGGGGGGTGGAGGTGACTAAGTCAGTATGATCAAGGGGGGGGGGGTGTATCGTTTAATTAAAGTGCATATGTCCTTCTTAAGTTGGCATATGCTGGGTTTATGTCCAAGTGTCTGTTGATGTCATTTTCATCTGATAGCCAAGACTCGGCCAACTCTCTGGCGCTTTTTGTACTGGCCTTAAATTTTACTTTTACGTTGTCCCAGTTGAATGTGTGTCCTGTCGATTTAGTATGTGCATATATCAAAGATAGTGCGTCCTTTCTTCTGACGGTGTTGCGATGTTCCTGTACACGTGTTGAGATTTTTTTTGACGTTTGTCCTATGTATACAGCTGAGCAAGAATTGCATGGAATACTATAAACTGCGTTTCGTGTTTCGGCTGTCGATTTCTTGTTTTTAGCATTAAACAGGACCATGCGCAGATTGTTGGTGGGTTTATGTGCTATTCTGATGCCCCACTTGGTCAAGGTGCGTGCCGTGCCTTCTGACACATTATGGTGATATGGGAGTGAATGCCAGGTGGGGTGGGGGTTCTGATTTACGTCGATTGTATGCTGATTCCTTTGGCATCTGCTGTGTAGACTCCGATTAATGAATGATTTTGAGTATCCGTTCGAGGTGAAAAGTTGAAACAGATAGCGTCTCTCATTAATTTTTGTTTCCTTGGTATTACAATACGTGTGGACTCGTTTAAATAGGGTTTTCACGCAGCTCCGTTTATGACATACCGGGTGGTTGCTGGCATAGTGTAGGATCTTGTCTGCGTAGCATTGTTTGCGGTAAACACTTGTGGTCAGGGTGGCGTCACTATTTCTTTTGATGTAAATGTCCAGGAAGTTGAAACGCCATCAACAGACACTTGGACATAAACCCAGCATATGCCAATTTAAGAAGGACGTATACACATTAATCAAACTATACAACACCCCCCCACCCCCTTGATCATACTGACTTAGTCACCTCCACCCCCCCCCACATCCCCCCCCCCATACTGAATGTGTTGCTATATATTGCCTTTGATTCTTGTAAATCTAAGCATTATCCTCTGATGAAGACCCCTGATAGGGGTTGAAAGCTCAGGAATAAAACTATTTTATGATACGTGATTCGTTTTTTCTCCCTTTGTGGATCTCCAACTGCAAATATGCAAACCGTATCACAGACCTTCTCTTCCATTCGTACAACCTTCGGGCATGAAGCCCTCCAATGCATTAGACGATGGGAAACTTCGGCAATCCGAATGATGTTTTCTACGCAGAGCAAGAACGCATTCGGATTGATAATGAAACTAAATTATAAATCGTAAATTAGTTGTTTATCATCCTAATAATAATTATTGGTGTAATGTTTGTTTATTTTTGTTATTGCCTCAAAAATTTCAACTGCTTTGTCTGATGCCGTCACAGAAGGACAGTCTGAAAATTATTTTTGAAGCATTTGTGGATAAAAATCAGAGAATTTAACTTTTTTCATTCATAAGTGATATTTTTCCGAACCCTGCTGCTTACACACGAATTGTACTGAGCATTTTGCCCAATAATGCCACCCCCAAAAATGTACCGTCCAGGGCAGACCACCCCCTCTGCCCGCCCCTATTTACAGCACTTGGACTGCCTTATACTAAACACTACATTCTAGTTTCCTTGCCTGGATTTCTAACAGAGACCATGTCAATGTAGTAGCTATGGATTTGGCACAGACAAATCCATTAAATGATTACATATACTGTAACACTTTTTTCAAACCCACAAGGGAATACATGAGATAAAGCAGGTTTAAAAATTCTTAGTTAACACAAATTAATACAAGAACTAGTAAGATTTGCAATTATCATGAAAATTAAGGATGCTAGAATAATAATAACAATAATGATATGTTTTTAAACATTTTGGTCATCTAAATATTGTATGGAGTTTGCAGTACTTTTAAACTATATTGGATCTCAATCCTTGAAATATGTTAAAACTCTGAGTGAGCCTAACATAATCAATCCCGCAGAAGGCTTCAGAGTTGTTTGGTAATTAACATATGCTAAGGATATCAAAAATGAAAAGATTTAAAAAATTATATTGGAATTAGTATGCTGTTTAAAATAATAGTAGAAAAATGTCATTATACATTGGAAATAGATGTCTTAACAATCAAAATGCATACAAAACAAACTGCAAATCTTAAATAAATATTATATGAATAAATAATAAATAGAATACTGTTTCCATGATTATAAAGTGCAAAATAAATGTAAACTTGGTCATGACACTGGATCCCAATAAATGCTGGGGCGCCAGATGTGTTGCCCTATTTAATGAATGGAAAAACTTTAAACAGAAACGGCTCATGATGAAACATGTAAAGTAAAGTAAAGTAAAACAAAGTAAAGCACTGCTCTATTGATCAGGGGCCTCATGTATAAACGGAGCGTACGCACAGAAATGTTGCGTAAGAACGTTTCCATGTTCAAATCGCGATGTATACAACCTAAACTTGGCGTAAAGCCATGCACATTTCCATGGTAGCTCAATCCCTGTCGTATGCAAGTTCTCTGCTTGGTTTTGCAGACTGGCGGCACCCAGCGTCAAAGCAGTGCTACTGTTCCTGTGTGATTTATCTTTCTTTTTCAGATCCACATCCCTGACGCAGCTTTATAAATACACTGAAATTAACCGCATATTGCTTATTAGTTTAATGCATCTGATTGTAATTAACCTGTAGCAATTGTGGCACCTGGCTGGGGTTCCTACCTGGCCGGGACGCCAGGGGAGACAGGAGGAGGGCTCATGCCTCCTCCAGACCATGAGGGGGCGACTGCCCTGGTTGTATTGGGGGCCATGGGTACAGGGCTTAGAAGTTCAACCCTGTAGGGCCCCGTGGTCACCGCCAGGGGGCGTCCCCATGCCTGATGGACCCTGGACCCCAGCACTTCCGCCACACCAGTAAGTGCTGGGGAGAAGAAGAGAAGGAACACCCGGAGTGCTTCCGGGGAGACAGCCGGCACTTCCGCCACACTGGGGCGTGTCGGGTGGAAGATTGCCAGTGCACACCTGGAGTACATCCGGGTATGGATAAAAGGGGCCGCCTCCCTTCATTCAAGGCTTGAGTCAGGTTGAAGCAGGACGAGGTCAGAGAAAGAGAGAAGGAGGCGGTCCGAAGAAGGCAAAGCGTGGTTGGCCTGGACTTTGGGGGAGATTGGGGTTTGTGTGGCACAAGACTTTGTAAATAGTAGTGTAAATAAGCGTGTGGTGGTGCAAATTAACATGTCTGCCTGTCTGTGTCCGGGGCAAGTTCCACACAATATAATGGTCTACAGAATGGTCAAACTATTCTAAATACCATAGCTGCTTTAGCGTTGTTACTCTCACTGCACCTTCTTCTTCTTCTTTCAGCTGCTCCCGTTAGAGGTTGCCACATCGGATCATCTTTTTCCATATTACTCTTACTGCACCACTCGGAGTATTTATATCACTGTATCTGAGTGTGAATCTCAGATCTACAGCAGCTGATTGAAAAGAGAATTATCAGTATACAGCATCAAGCACACGCTGCCTCAGCCATTCGCTATTTGAACTGCTCTCATCCAACCAACGCTTCAGAGCCTTTCCTGTTCGGACCTCACGGTTCACAAACAGTTTCATCCCAAGAACTAGACACACACTCAATCAGTCCATCAAGTGCTCCTTGTAGAACTGTTTGTACTTGCAAGATACAGTGAGGTAATTGTACTTAAGGCAACCTGAGCCTGAGCCACTTTATAAAGCGCGTATTTACACATGATGACGATATCATTTTTAAGATGAAATGCAGCAAAATATATTTATTATATTATACAGATAAAACTTTAACTTTAACTGCACGGTGCCGCAGCACTAGTGAGAAGCTTGAGCTCCGATCACAGATTGTTCCTGCCTCACGCTGTATTCTTGCTGTGGCTGGTGTGACACTGAAAGGATAGATGGATAGAATAATTAAACATTACGAAGATATTTCGAAGTTCCTTAAAAGTTTTGAAGGATTGGCGTTCTAAGTTTACAGATGGCTTAACGTCTATTACAGAGCTGATTGTGTGGCGATTGGGTATTTGGAGAAAGAAAAGTAAGGACAGGAATTTGTGGTTAGTATGTTTGAAAAAGATAGTACTTCTGTAATAAAGCATCTCATCGAAGGTCACGCATGACGCAGCAAACATGTTGCGTAAGACATGAACAATCACTGCGCCACCGTGTTCCCATGTTTAATAACATGCTTTAACTCCTATCATCATGAAAATGATATCACATATACTTCTCAGTATTTTAATTATTCAGAGAGCTGTAATATTACGAATGTAATGGATTTTGTGTCCTGTCAGAGGACGAGCATGTAGTGATTCAGGTACATAGAGCACATAGAAGATCAAATACAAAACAAAGCATTTAATGTGCTACTTTAGTTACGATGGGATTTGAGAAACTAGTAAATTAAATGATTTTAAGATGAAGTTTATGATGTTCTACTTTAATGACAAAATAAACTACGTGATTAAAGTGGAAATTTTGAGATTAAAGTTGACATTTCGTGCTTTTTTCACACTGTGTGCCTTTTTTTTCACTATACCCTAATAAGCTTTCATATGACACTGAGACGGTGAGCTACGACTCGCCTTTTCACTGCAACTTTGATATGTGACAACTTCTTTTTTATTTTGAGCACTGTGCGACTTTGAACTTGAGCTTTCGAATTTCTCCGACATACTATGTCACTCAATCAACTTCCTTTTGTTGTTTATACCACTGCTTAAACCAACAAATAGTACGTTTTTCTCTGCCTCCACTTGGTATTCACTGAAATTCTTCTATTTTTCCTCGTACTTTTGCCATTGCCTTTTCACAGAACACTGAGCTTAAGGGCTATTTATATTGATTTGCATATTCAAAGAGGCGTAATTCTGGGAGGAGTTGGGTGGGGCAGCAGGCGTGTGCACATGCGTTAATTTCCACGCTGACCAGGATTTATGTAGCGGAAGAATGTGGAAGTTGGCGAACGCACAGATTTATGCATCTGGATTTTTTGTGCGTAAGTATATTTCCGCTTTTGTGCTTACATCATGTTTTAGTGTAAATTCTACGCACAGTGTTATGCATGAGGCCCCAGGTCTGGTCCTGGGGTAGGATTGCTTACCGAAGATAAGCAGAGTGAACCTCAGACACATATGGTTGACAACACTTCTCGGCATTAGTCAATTTTTCTCCTGCATTCCAAATATTTCACAGATGTTCAGGTTATTTTAACTGGTGACTCTAAATTGGGGGCGGCAAGGTGGCGCAGTGGGTAGCGCTGCTGCCTCGCAGTTGGGAGACCTGGGGACCTGGGTTTGCTTCCCGGGTCCTCCCTGCGTGGAGTTTGCATGTTCTCCCCGTGTCTGCGTGGGTTTCCTCTGGGCGCTCTGGTTTCCTCCCACAGTCCAAAGACATGCTGGTTAGGTGGATTGGCGATTCTAAATTGGCCCTAGTGTATGCTTGGTGTGTGGGTAGGTGTGTTTGTGTGTGTCCTGTGGTGGGTTGGCACCCTGCCTGGGATTGGTTCCTGCCTTGTGCCCTGTGTTGGCTGGGATTGGCTCCAGCAGACCCCCATGACCCTGTGTTCGGATTTAGTGGGTTGGAAAATGGATGGATAGACGGACTCTAAATTGGTGCAAATAAAGTGAATATGTGTGTGTATGAGTGTGTTCTTAATGAATTACAGTTCTGTGTGTTGTACAATGCAAAAGTCCATGAAACAAAAGAATTCCAGGCATGATACTCGCATTTATTCATCCATTTTTTAAGGAGGGTTGGACTAAGATAAAACCTGTCCCAGGAGCATCTAGTGCAAAGTATAAACCATGGGGCACCAGTTAATTTCAGCACAGAGATGTTATACAACCTAACATACATATTTTTGAAGAACAAAATATCCCAAAAAAACGCAAGCAACTTCATAGAGAATCTGCCAAATCCACAAACACAACCATAGGTCCAGGATTTATGCCAAGGTTCCACTGAAACATTGTGATGCCAAGTATAGTCTTTGTACGGTTGTTGTAATATAAAAAAATATTAGCTGTTATTTCATGTTTTTTATGCAAACTGGTTTTGTAAAATTTTGTTGGAGGTTTTAGGATGGTAAATTCAGTGTTACAGTAAGCTTTAACTTGCTTGGAACATTATACTGGCGCAACAAAGTATGATGCCTGTAGCAAGAAGTTTGTGCCATTTAGCACTTTCTTTTGCAGAATTTGTATACCATGCTGGGGGCATAAATTAAGCAAGAGCTTCGAAATGGTAGATTCAGAAACCTAGTAGTAGATCAGTTCTGGTACATTCAATGATCAGTTTAATCAAAGTTTCCAGATTGTTATCAGTTCTCTAAATAAGAAAAGGAAATCTCAACCCTGTATATTCATTTTATAGTATGCTTGGTTAAAAAGCAATACAGATTAAATACTTTGTTTTGTACAGACAAGAACTCACAAATGGAAGTGTCTTTGGAAATATACATTCTTAGACTAAACAAAATCAAGAAACAAATAATGAATTAATGAATAAATTATAGTATTGTATAGTAATAGTAATTGTAGTTTTGTATAGTGTAGTAATTAATTAATGAATTATAATATTGTTTTCACCCAGTGTGGACCTAGGATAGATGAAAATATGGACTGGAATGTTTTCCTGAATAGGACTGTAAAGTTCAGGCTAAACATATTTTTTCAACTTCAGTATACTTTCTAAAGATTGACTTAAAAGAGAAACATCTTAGTTAACAGGAAAACATTTTTGTTACAGAATGTTGCCATAAATACTGCTATTAAGTGATATGGCCTTGAGCAAGCAAATGTCAGTTTATAATTAGCAGTACCAAATGAAATTCCTTCTGATTTCACATTCAAACTTCCATACATTTAATCCAAGTAATTTGAAATGCATGTGGACTTAGATGAACAGTACCATGCCATTATTCTGGGTAAAACTACAGTTAGATTGTATACTATCTAATTTCAGAGGCATATTTACCTGTAACATCTGCGACATACCATCATTTCAACCTGTGGCATTACTATGAATTTCAGGACAACTTTTTTGTACACAGAATGATTTTATGAACCCAATAAGGAAATACAATTAATTCATAAATTAGAGAGATGTACTGAAAAATAATAAAATTTTATATATGAAAAAACACTAGAGAAAGGTTACATTATCATCAAACAAAGCAGAGTCAGAGACACAAGAATTCTGAAAGCAAACTTTTAAATTGTTAGAGTTAAACTTTTTGCAACAGTAATTGTAATACAATCTTCTCAAGAATGTACAGTTGTTGCTTTGAAGCATTTTGAATGATTTTATATTAATTTGGTTATGTGTTAATGTGAGCACCCAATGACCTTTCCACATTTTTTTTGTTAATAGTAATTGTAACGACAGATCTTCAGCATTCATATTTTGTGTTTTCCCTTTTAATATTTCAAGAATGTCTTTTTTTTGTATTTGTATACTAAGCAGTGCATGAATATGTATGCTTTTGCAAATTAGCATTGCACCCCAGTGTTCTTTGTGTGTAACCGTGAGAGAAGCATGTTTCTAATAAACATTAACAGACAAAGGAGCCCAGTGTTGTTGCCTTATTCCTTCATGGTGGTTTGTTTTTCACAGAAAATTGTGAACCAGAATCAAAGCCAGAGTGTAGCAGTACAGCACGTGCAGTGAGCACCGGTTACAATAGCAATGACCATGTTGTTTCCGGATTGTAATGCCAATGGCTTGTCATGTAAAACCAATGCTGTACCGTGTGCGTTACAGACACATTACAGTGGTAAGTGTAAAGAAAAAGAAAGAAATAAATAAAAAGTGACCAGTCAAAAATCCAACTCCAAAGAGCAGGAAGGGATCTAAATACCTAAAGATAAAAACCAGCCTAAAAAAAAAATATGATTCAAAAATCATTCAAAAAGTGTAATCCTAGATCTAATGTCCTTTCACTGCTTTGAAAAAGAGTGTTCAATTCAAAGCTAATATTTTACACTACCTACGCCATCTTATATAGGAAGGACATGATGACACAAAATGGCAGGCATAGCAACTGTAAAGAATATGGCTGTGGCCATTCAGAGATTGCTGAAAATGGCAGTGACTACCCAAACAACAAAGCACAAATTTCATTTTTAGAATGTCAGGAAAAATATAAGTAATCACATGTGGGATCACTTGTGCTTAGTGCTGTATAGACACTAGCTAGTTCAGCTCTCCTGGGACACCTGCTTTTTTCTTCAACTTTATTTACTTTTTCATCCCAGAGATAAACTTACTATGCCACATTGGCAAACTGATTTTTTTACTATCCTAGCTGGATCTTGACACCTACCGTTTGTGTATTATTTGCCAATAACCATTTGTATCTTTGCTTTCTTGGTGAAGAACAAAGTGTAAAGGAAAGTTGGCATTCATCCTTCTTACTCCCATCTTAGGTATTCTATTAACTGTTCAGTCTTAATTAGTGACTAAAACTTCTCAGTTCTGAAATAAACCAAAAGTCTTAGCTGTCCACATTTTTTTCATATAGTATTTGCATGGGAATTAATTATCAGCAATCCTTGTGTATTGTAGATTGATTATTGGTAAAGACACCAATGACTGAAAATTAATTCATGTTAGTGCCATTTTAAGGTAAAACCTTTAATCCATGTATCGATCAGTTGTAATAGATGCCAGTGCAGAAATGAACATGCTGGTGCCCTGGCATTGTTCTTCAGTCCAACCCTGCCGGGTTATCAATGTGTCAGTATCATGGAAGGACAGGGGAGATAACCAGTCAGGAATACATGCTCCTCTGATTTGCTAGAGGGCAGAATCCATCAGTCACAATTGCCACAAGAGCACCCGCAGGGCATGCTGGGACCTGTAGCCCTTGTGGCAGCCCTGTTGGGTCTGGTGGGGGCTGCCAGGGGTAGCTGCCAGGATTAATAATCCCTAGTTTGCTGGCATTCCATTTGACCTGAAAGTACTTCCAACGGGCAGTGTCCTAGCACTGGAAGTACTCCTGGGTCTGAGATAAAAGAAGCCACTCAACTCCAAAAGAGGACAAAGCTCGCCTGGAGGAGTGGAAGGAGAAAGAAAAAGAGAGAAAAATGGAATTGCACTTGTGTGTTTATTTACAAGAAACATTTTTGTAAGATATTTGCATAAATAAACCTTTTGTTGTACCGGAACTTGTGTCGTGCTGGTTGTGTCTGAGGTTTGGGATTCTGTAATGCTCCCCTGCTGGTCACATAGTACAATAATAATAAGTGTATATTTTGCCTGTAAAATGTCTGATGTCATTATTTTAATACATTTTATAAAGTAATATAGTCATTACATGTATACATAGTCATTACATTATATATGGTCCTGCCCGGGGTTTGTTTCCTGCCTTGCGCCCTGTGTTGGCTGGGATTGGTTCCAGCAGACCCCCATGACCCTGTAGTTAGGATATAGTGGGTTGGATAATGGATGGATGGATATATATATGTATGTCCTGAAAAATTGTGCACTTGGTTTTACAAATATGCAATAATGTGCTGGTAAACAAGTATAATTACATTACGTTCAGAGTAAATTCATAACTACTTATCCATTCATTGACTGAACCAGCTTAATCTAATACTAAGGTTATGGGAGACTAGAACCTATATTAGCAGCACTGGGCAAAAGGCAGGAACTAACCTTAGAATGGATGGCAGTCCATTTGCTGGACACACTCGCGCAGTCTGATTCACAATGGTTCAGTATGGAGCTACCAGTAAATTAAACTTGCAGATCTTTGGGGTGCTTTTGGAAAAATTGAAAAGTCAAGAAAAAAAATCATTTAGACACAGGGCAAATATACAAACTATACAGAGATGGCAACCTGCCATTGATTGTAGTCCAGCATTGTGGAGCTGTAAGGCATCAGCACCAATCACTGCCCAATCAAAATAGTTTATTGTATAGAATCAACAGCAGCTAGAATAAAATTAAAAGTAACTGCTTGATCTTAACTGAAACATACACACATATTGAGACATACACTTCTTTCAATCAACACCCAACTAGACCAAATCAGCTTCATGCTGTGATTAAATCAAATGTACTTTTACTGTTTCATCTTGCAAAAGACAAGAGATAAGAGTATGGCTTATCTTTGAAAATTACTCTTGGGCTGCTACTCTCTACCATGATAATTGCACAGCATTTTTTATAGAAATTGTTGTTTTTATGTTCCCATTTTGCAATGACGAAATATTTTTCACTTTCAAAGTACAATATATTAATAATGGGAAACCTGCATATGAATAGGGAATTCATGCTGTAAGCGAAACACAACTTTGTAAGCAGCACTGGCCAGATAAATGACTACAGTGTACAGTGTGATAGACAACATTTCAAATATATCCTGATAAGGATGTCTCCAGAATATTAGCTGCAGAATGACATCTTTCAATTCATAATGTACTTCCAATCATAAATAAAAAAGAAACATAAAAAAGTAATGAAGTGAAGGTTAGGGAAATCTTTGAAAAGAGAATTTCTTTTCTGTGTACTAGTTAATGAGAACTGTGGTTACATACTGAGATTTTACTTTGAGGTCTGCCAATATAGGCTTATTGGTTAATAACTTACATTTTTCATAGAGATATTAAATCAGTGAAAATAGTGCTACAAACAACCATTCATGTCTCTGCCAAATCTCCTGAAGCTTCTTAACTGTGTTACACAATTTTGCTGAACATTGTAAGACTCTGTAGTCCAGAAACATAATTTGTCAGATTGAAAAAACATTTGGTCTTTTACTTATTGAGGTTGAAGGGAGGGTATCAATTTGGTAAACACATTACTATATTCATGGGATACAATATATTACTGTATTTATGTAAACAACTGTCATGAACAAATTTATGTTCTAAACTGTATTCAGTTTCCTTCCAATGCAGTTATCTGGGCAACTGTATAGCTCTTAGCCTTTTAGCTAATCTCTGGCACATCCATATGAAATCCATCAATATGAAAACATTCAAATGATGTTATTGCATTGCAATGAATAGAACATATACTTATACAAGTACTGAAGATCTAGACAATAATAATAGCAACCAGTTTAATGGTCAACATTCTCTCTAACCTGATACAGACTGACTGCTTTCTCTCTTAAATTAATTTCTTTCATTTTCACAGTATTAGACATCCTTAGAGGTGACTGTCATGACTCAGCTGGCACTGTGTCAAGTAACCATTCAACCATAAGCACACCACACCAGGATTTTTCTGTCACTTTTTTCTCTATTATGCATTTTTACACCTTGTAATTTCTATCTTATTTTATGAATATAACAAATATTTGCTTTATTTTTTTCATAACATCTCTTGAACAAATTCAATTACTAATATTCTGTAACATTACAAATCTATCAAGCACATTAAACCAACTGTTACCACACCATTTGGAGTACAGCTGTTAAGTCTAGTAGAACTGAACATCAGAATGATGTGCAAAGTCTTTGTAGAGATATAAATTGAGCAGAAATTGAACCCAAAATGACTGAAGGTGAAAGGCTGTAACACTAACCTTTGTGCCACCATGACTGCAATCTCATATTGAAAAATGTAGGACCTGATTCTGGGAGATGCTTTGAAAGGTAATAGATTGATGGATTTCTTAAATAATCAAAAAATAAGAATCAAACAACCTGAAAATGCCTTACAGGAGAATTCTTGATATGCCCTTCTTTGTTCTTTTACATATTTTAGGGTGGGCATTTGTTTAGCATTCTTACACTTTTTTTTATTATTATTTTTTAAAAACCTTACCACATTTTAACAACAATTGAATTGAAGAAAAAAATCCATCTGATTATTTTTCTATTTTATTCATAATTGTGTACTTATTTAATTTATGAGAAACTGACTGTTTTGTCTTGGTAGAGTAATATTTTACTCTACTTTCCCCTATTGTATTATTAATATGTAACCTTTGTCAGAATGCTCAAATCTCACAGACTTACCACTGTTTTTAAGATAGTATATAACTTCTCCCCACCTTCCCCTTCTACATCTATAACCTCAGACAATTAGGTGTAGTAAAAGACAAGCAGGAGTTAAGTTACAATTTAAACAATGTATTATTGATAATATTCATATTCAATAATAACAATATGCAAAGTACATTTGAATATTGGCAATCATACAACCTGATTAAATGGTGATGTGTAGTTTCAGGTGGCACACAGACTTGTTAGTTACTTGAAATGTCTCTAGTTAAGGCATCATTTGTGGTCAGCGTTCTTCAGAACAGGCTGCATGTCTGTCTCAATATGGCTGCCGAGCTGTGCTCTTAATTGTGTTGTCCTTTTCAGTTCATGGTGTGAGATGGTCATCAGTTGGAAAGAGAGAGAGAGTGAGGGAGTGAACAAATTTATAGGTTTTCTGTCCAACCCCTAGAGCCAATAGGCCGTCATAGTACTTAAAAGCTTCTGATACAAGCCAGTTCCAAACAGCCATACTTCAGACCAATGGGGGGATAGAACATCTTCACACCTGCCCCCCAAACCATATGTTAAGGTAAAGCTTGGCAGTTAGGCAGCCTGGCTTTGTGGGAAGGGGGGTGGGGGGGGGGGGGGGTTGTCAGACTTCAGAGAAACATTTACCATACTTATTTGAGGCACTTCCCCCCAACTCTGTTGTAAAATTCAAAGAGACTCAGTCCTAAAGTGGGGAAGGGGTTCTTAAACCATCAAACCATTGCTGTTATTATCTATAATGTAACAGTAATATTGCATTGCTTTGTCTAAGTTACAAATAAAGACATACAAAATATTTATCAAATTTCACATCACAACACTGACAATACCTCTCAGTCATTCAAAGTGCATCTCACTGTTCTTCAGTTCTTCAGACTTCATTTATCCTTTATTTTCCTTTGAGTTTTCAGGCATCAGCAACTTCGCCATTCTGCATTCTTTCCTACAGATGTGATCTCAGTCTCTTTCTGTCTGTCTTTCTCATTTCATGTCAAATATACGAAATTCAATCTCTTTATGTATCACAGACTTTCCAACATGCACAAATGTGGAGGTCTGTGCTTTTGGCTTTAGGTTTTTTGAGAAGACGATTAAAAATTGTCCTATTTTGACTTGGCAGTGGAACTTATACTTCCCATATTCCTTGTGGAGAAGTGTTCATGTAACTAATTTGCAAACAATTTCTGGACTCTGAGTTTTATGTCTTATATTTTGTACAATTCAGTCAAGTCAAGTGGGTTTTATTGTCATATCATCTATACACATACAGTACCTTGGTAACTTACAGAAGCCTTTGGACTACCCACAATTTGTATTAGAGCTATTTGATATTCCCAGATTGTAAAAATCTGTCTTCTATGTAATGTTAACTTGAACAATCAACTTCACAATGGAAAGATGGTTAACAGGTAATAGTTGCTTTCATAATGATCTGGATTTTGTTTTTTATTGTTATACTTTAATTTTTTTACAGCCTTTTCCCTTGGCTTCTACAAAAAATGTAGATAGCATTTGGGGGGTTTTAGAGGTCAGGGAATTTTATGGTCTGGTCTGTTCTTTGATTAAGGATGTTTTTGAAGATGTTAATTTTGAAATAGCATTCCTGAAGCTCAATTTTGTCGTTAATATCAATACCACTATTGTTTGTTGTTTGTAATGCAGGATTCCAGGCTGTTGCTAGGCTGTTGTGCAACGTGAGATGTAATTACTGCAACAGTATAAAGTTCTCAGCATCATTCTGTCCTTTACTGTCCAAGTTTGTGACTAATTCAAAACTTAAAACTCTAGTATCATCATTATTAAAGATCTACCTGGTAATGATCAGATTACTGTTCTTCATCTTTGATTAGCGTGTTGCATTTTGGCATAGGCTTTATGAAATATTTTGTTTTTTAACTTACAAAACCTCTCCATTTAGGATTTTGTCTCACATCCTGACCACTATTTACTTTATTCTCATTCTTCCACTTTTGTCCTTGGCTCATAATTACTCTTATGTTCCTCTGTCTCCTGATTCCGCCCTATTTAAAACTACTGCTGCACTGACCAGTCATTACACTAACATCATTCCAATCTTCTTCCCATTTATTTTATTTTGTCTGGCATGTGCTCTTTTTCCTACCAATTGATGGAATTTCCTAACCTTATTTTGGATTTTCTTGAAAAAAGTCCCATGCTTTCCCTTTTTAATTACTTTTATGTGTGTATTCATGGGGCTGGTTAAATTCTTTTGAGTTTTCTTATATATATATATATATATATATATATAATATATATATATATATATATATATATATATATATATATATATATATATATATTATTAATCTTAGAATTTATTCTTTTTGTAATGGTGTCTCACATTTTATTTCATAAACTGTTGCCATGCATTATACAACAACAGCAACATTTATTTATATAGCACATTTTCATACAAATAATGTAGCTCAAAGTGCTTTACATGATGAAGAAAAGAGAAAAAAAGGCAAAGTAAGAATTAAAATAAGACAACACTAATTAACATAGAATAAGAGTAAGGTCCAATGGCCAGGGAGGACAGAAAAAACAAAAAAAACTCCAGACAGCTGGAGAAAAAAAAAATCTGCAGAGGTTCCAGACCATGAGACCACCCAGCCCCCTCTGGGCATTCTACCTAACATAAATGACCTCAGTCAGTCCTCATTGTTTTCAGGGTTCTCATAGAAGGACTTTATGATGATGGTCATGTAGACTTCTGGCTTTTAATTCATCAATGTAGGAACATCATGGTGCTTTGATTAGGTGGTGGTGGTGCAGGTCGCCACCACAGAAAACTGGGGGCAAAAAAACAGAAGAGAGAGTAGGGGTTAATACGGATTTTAGAGCCACCATGAATAGTTATGATAATTAATTGAATATACTGTACAGAAGGCTGCCTTGCCACTTCTTTTAAGTTTAGCTCTTGGAATTCTAAGCAGACACTCATTTGCAGATCTAAGGTTATGATTTGGAATATAAGGTGTCAGACATTCCGATATATAAGTTGGAACGAGATTATTTAAGGCTTTGTAAACCATAATTAGCATTTTAAAGTCAATTCTGAATGACACAGGTAACCAGTGTAGTGACATAAAAACTGGAGAAATGTGCTTGGATTTTCTTTTCCTAGTTAGGATTCTAGCAGCTGCATTCTGCACTAGTTGCAAACGATTTATGTCTTTTTTGGGTAGTCCTGAGAGGAGTGCGTTACAGTAATCTAGTCAACTGAAAACAAAAGTGTGAATTAGTTTCTCAGCATCTTTCAATGATATAAGAGGTCTAACTTTTGCTATGTTTCTTAAGTGAAAAAATGCTGTCCTAGTGATGTGATTAATATGCGATTTAAAATTCAGGTTACAGTCAACGTTTACCCTAAATTCTTTACTTCCGTCTTGACTTTTAATCCTAATGTATCAAGTTTATTTCTAATAACCTCATTATGTCTATTATTGCCAATCACTAAAATTTCTGTTTTCTCTTTATTTAGCTTAAGAAAATTACTATTCATTCATTTAGAAACACAAATAAGACATTGTATTAGTGAAACAACAGAGTCGGGGTCATCAGGTGTTATTGATAAATACAGCTGTGTGTCATCAGCATAGCTGTGGTAACTCGCGTTATGCCCTGAGATAATCTGACCTAATGGAAGCATGTAGATCGAAAAAAGCTGCGGACCCAGGATAGAGCCTTGTGGAACACCATATAGAATATCATGTGTCTTTGAGTTGTAATTACCACAACTAACAAAGAATTTTCTACCTGCCAGGTAGGATTCAAACCAATTTAAGACACTGCCAGAGAGGCCCACCCATTGACTAAGGTGATTTCTAAGAATATTGTGATCAATGGTATCAAATGCAGCACTCAGATCTAAGAGGATGAGAACAGATAAATGGCCTCTATCTGCATTTACCCGCAAGTCATTTACTACTTTAACAAGTGCAGTTTCTGTACTGTGATTTGTTCTAAAGCCCGACTGAAACCTATCAAGAATAGCATGTTTATTGAGGTGGTCATTTAGCTGCATAATGACTGCCTTCTCTAGAATTTTACTTAAGAAAGGCAGGTTAGAAATGGGTCTAAAATTTTCAAAAGCAGAGGGGTCAAGATTATTTTTCTTGAGTAGGGGTTTAACTACAGCAGTCTTAAGACAGTCTGGGAAGACCCCCATATCTAATGACGAGTTTACTATGTCAAGAATATTATCAATTAGCACGTCCGATACTTCTTTGAAAAAAACTTGTTGCTATTGGATCAAGGATGCAGGTGGAGGGTCTCAGTTGAGAAATTATTTTATGTAAATCAGGTAAATCTATCCTGGTGAAAGAATTTAATTTGTTTATAGCAGAGTACTGGGGCTTAAGAGGATCCGCAGTGTTGGGGAGATATACTATATTATTTCCAATATCATTCATTTTTTGATTGAAAAATACAGCAATAGCCTCACAAGTTTCACTGGAAGTATTCCTTTGAGTTACCTGGGTTTAGCAGACGATCAATCGTCGAGAATAATACTCTGGGATTACTAGCATTGTTATTTATAATCTTAGAGAAATAGCAGCGCCTCTCAAGATGGACTGTGTTATTGTATTCTGTTATTTTAACCTTCAATATCTCATAGTGGATAGTTAGTTTAGTTTTTCTCCATTTACGCTCAGCTCTATGGCATGTTCTCTTTAAATCAGACACTCTTTGGGTCTTCCATGGTATAACAATGCTAGAAAAATTTTTAACTGTCTTTACAGGTGCAACAATGTCAACAGCAGCTCTCACCTTAGTATTACATTTTTCCACCTTACTATTTACATTATCCTCACTATTGTAGTTAGCACTATAAACGGACTGGTTGCTTAGAATGTTTGTAAATTTTAACGCTGCTGATGAATCAAAGAAGCATTTTTTAACAATATGCGTCTCATGAATGTTTTCTATCAATATTTCTATATTAAATAGTAAAAGAAAATGGTCTGATAGACCAATATCAATGATCTGCTTTACATCAACTTTTAGTCCTTTGGTAATTACTAAGTCTAACGTATGACCTTCTTTCATTATATATTTGCCTTTACATGTTTGAATGAATTATAGCAGAGATCACACTGTATTGTACTGAGACAATGAGTGTCAACTTAACTCAAAATGGATTCAGTGTAATATGTATTGTTGCAAATAAAGCATTGTAAATTTATATATTTATATACAATCAGGGTCACAGGGGCGAAACAACACTGGGCACAAAGCAGGAAACAGTCCTGGTCAAAGGGACAGTCCATCATGGCATCCATACACATGTTGTGCACTTGTTATTTTTTCCATACTATGTACAGTTGGGGAAACAATTAAGTTTACTTACCATTTGAACATAGCAGAAGTGGTATTTCTTTAAATGCTATATTATAGGATCCTCTGTGTGTGTCTCAGTAAAATGTATCAACACTTGAAAACATACTGCACAATGCAATCATTTGTAAAAGTTCAATGCTTAATTAAGTTTTTCTTTTAGAAGTCATAATGAATTAATATTATAAACCTAATTAATAATTATTCAGCAGGTTTTCTAAAAATTTTGAAACTATCACTTCTGAATATTTTTTTTTAACTTTTGAGCAAATGAATGAATAAAAAAAGGCTGTAAGTACACAAATTTTGATTTGCCTGTGACAGTGGTTGACAACATTTTAATGTAACTTCAAGAACAGTTTGCTTCATTATGAGACATACAGTTCAACTTTAAAAGATGGTGTTGTTTGGGCTTGAAAGTTTTTTGTAAAGCCTAAGAATGCTACAGTGTAAGAAATAATAAGAGGGAGATGATGAAGTGTTTGGTACCAGCCAGATGCCCCATTTAATAAGAAACTGAAACTTGTAAATCAAAAGGTCTAAGACAGCATTGTGGACATCAGGAATCTGATTTCCTTTCACTCAGGTCTTAATACTTGCTCTCTGCTGCAGAGCTCCCTCTGAATATGGGTTTGTCAATCAACACCAACCTCAAGTGTCATTCTTTCAATAAGCCAATGGGCAGAAGAAGCAGGACTTAAAGGACAAAACTGGAATTGGGGTTATGGCTTGTTGTGGGTCTCATCTTCTGGAAAGAAAAGAGAGGGTTAGCAGCTGTTCTTCCTTAGGCACTGCAGGTTGTGTAGTTACCATATAAGAGCCCTGTGCATTGAAAGGTGTTAGCAATGTAAGCAGCAGAATGAGATATCAGGTACACATTTTGTTGAGTCATCAACAACGTTTTCATTAAGAAATCACAGTCAAGTTGGCTTTAAAACAAATAATAATGCTTTCTTAATAGATGCTAGAGCATTTATTTAATTCTGAGGGGAAGAAGTAATTTAATCTAAGCAAAACCACAATCAAAATTGTTGTAACTACTAATTGGGGGAGAACAAATCCTGTTTAGAGGAATATTAATGGATATAGCCAGTAAATTATTAGATATTATATTCAGATAAATATGAGATGGACTAAGTACAGAGCGGTGATTCTGTGAAGGAAAATCTAATACTTGAAAGAAGGATAGGTCATTGCCAAAGCAAATACTTTCACAATGTTTTCATTTATGATTAATTTCTTTGCCAATGCAATTATGGATGGAGTGGTGGCTCTGAGGCTAGGGATTTGTGCTGGCAATCGGAAGGTTGCTAGTTCGAATCCCGTAAATGCTGAAGGAGACTCTACTCTGTTGGGCACTTGAGCAAGGCCCTTATCCTGCAATTGCTCTGTCCTGAGTATGATGTTAATCTGCATCCAGCTCTGCACATACGCCCTCCAACCTGCAGGGAAAACCTTGGGGTTGGTGGCAGAATTGGCACTCCAGACACCATAAAAAAACTCACACTGTTCCATTTCCATCTGAACTAGTGTGATTCTGAGGTGTCACCTGTTGCATGGCTGCACTTAGGTCCTAATCTGGGATCCTGAGTTGGTTTGTCATGTGGTGGGTGTGGCAATGTGCTGTATCAGCGTGTGCTCCTAACCTCTCTCTCTCTCAATGCAATCATCTGAGCTAACCATTTGCTATATAGAATAGAATATCATTTATTGTCATTGCATTGAGAATATACAGTGTGTGTACCCCAAGCCTCCATGTTCCTCACCCCTCAAACCATTCTGCTTTTGTACTCTCTCATGTCCTATATAATCATGCACTGGAAAAACCTGATAGGAAATAGATGGATACATTTATTAGAGAGTGACAAGTGAACTCTCATTCTGTTTGAGCCATTCTGTCTAGGCAATGACATTACTAGGCTTAAGAAATGACATGTTAAAAAATGCTTTAGTTGCCTCACATTTTTATGCAATCGTTTTGTTCGTGAGTTGTTTCATTTAAAATTCATTGTGGTAATGTACAGAACCAAAATTAGAAAAAAGTGGTCTCTGTCCAAATATTTATGGACATTACTGTATGTATATATATGAATGTGTGTGTATTGTAACATGCTAGGGGTCGCTGTTGCCCCTTTAAACCCAACAGACAGACACAGGTTAAAAGCACGAAGAAGTATTTTTAATTCTTTTCTTCTCCAATAGTGCTCCCGAAGCACCACACCCACAGTAAACAGGCAAGTAAATAGCCATAATAACCATACAATTCTCTCTCTATCTCCTCCACACCTCCCAGCAAGCTTTGTCCACCTCCAACCAACTCTGGCTGGCCTGCTGGGTTCTCAGCAGTCCTTTAAATAGTCCCTGACCTGGATCAGATGGAGAACTTGAGTTTTCTTCAGCCTGGAAGTACTTCGGGGCTTCCGTCCCCGTGACTTGGGAGTACTTCCAGGCTATGCAGAAAGTAGAAATCCCCAGGTTCTCCTGCAGCATCTCCTGGTGGCACCCATGGTATCCAGCATGGCTGTGAAGCCAAACTCCAGATCCCATGGTGCCCTGCAGAAATCCTGCTGAGGTTGCTGCAGGGAAATCGCCATCTAGCATCTTGGGGGAGGCAGTGTCCCAAAGTAGCTGCCTTCCCCCAGCCTTCCATTCTTTAGGCGTCCTGGCCAGGTTGAGCTTCTGGCCGTCCATCACAGTATATATATACAAAAAAAGAAATGTAAGAACATCTTCTCATATGTGAGACATATTGCAGGCCGTCCAAAGATGGCATTGGAGCTGGTTTTCACATGACTCAGGCAGAAAGAGGTGGGTTCAAGAGGGCAGAAGACTGTCATCATAGATGGTCAGGCTGTTGATCTTCCATTCTGCAGAAGGAGAAACAAGAAAGGCATCAGGCAACAGCGCCACCCCCTTGTCCAGAAGATGATTATTATCAAAAGGAACCTTAGGCTGTCTCCCATGCGCACATGTTTAACTATAAACTGTATAAATATATAAAGGTATATATACATAAATGCATAAAAATAATTTTCTTCACACTAACTTTTTCACAGCTCGTTTATGTACACACTCAAGCTTTTCGTTGTCTAAAAATAGCCAAGTTATCCCTATCTTGCTCCCATGTTTTGACTTTGGTACAGTATTTGTTCCTAGCTCTTTCTCTGTCCCTCTCTCTAAACACTAGGACTTTCCTTCATTTGATTCCTTCCTTATATTTTTATCTGTAGACACCTTTAATCCCAAATTACCACCAAACAGAATAAATACTTTAAAGTTTGTGCCTGCAAACAAAGAACTAATCCTTTATTTCTTCAAAATGAAAAATGGTTTTGATAATCTGTGTCCCCATTTTCTTGTCAACTTCAGCATTTAGAGTGAGAACCTCTCTTTCACATATGTTTTATATTATATGGCACTAGTGATTGTGTTGGTGTTACCGGTGTTCTCAGAAAGAGGTTTTTCATCTTGCAGGGCACCCTGGATATCATCGAGAGGAGTCGTAGCGCAATGGCTTGATGGCAACTCTGATCTGTACCAGGAACTGAGAGGGATGGCAGCGAGGGCTCTGAGGGCAGATAAGGAGGCATTTGTTAGAGGAATCTGTGAGCAAGTGACACACCATCTGTGGTCTAGAGACCCACATCCTGCTTACAGAGGAATCGAAGCATTACGCACATCCGAATCTCTTCCTCGGGGAGTCGCAGTCAGGGTGGCTGATGGAACGGTCCTTATGGATGACACTGCATTTATGACCCGCTGGGCTGGCTACTTTGAGTAGCTGTTCAAAGCTGATCCTCCGGCTAGAACGTTGGGTATCTCTGAGTCCACAGTTCTTGAGGCTGATCCTCCAAGTAGCTGTGAACCACTCAATCTCACTGAGATTGCACAGGTTGTGAACCAGCTGAGGGAGTGGAAGGCTGCAGAGAACTGTGGTATCCGGGATGAACTTCTCAAGGATGGTGGTAAGGATGTCCTCCTGGCATTGCAAGCAATCTTTGCTTCCATTTGGGAGACTGGCGTCATCCCAAGTGACTGGAAAATGGGAAAGGGAAGGGTGATCACCTGGATTGCGGCAACCACAGGGGGATAACACTGCCTTTGGTGCCAGGTAAGATCCTTGCTAGGGCCATCCTCAATAGGATCCATGGTCACTTGCTCACTTACCAGCGACCAAAGCAGTTTGGTTTTATGCCTTAGTAGTCTACCATCAACCGCATCCTGGCACTGAGGGTTCTCATGGAGTGCAAACGTGAATATTGGCAGAGTTTCTTTGCAGCCTTTGTCAATTTTCGTAAAGCGTTCAACTCACTGTATTGAGCTGCCCCGTGGGACATCCTGAGGGTTCGTGGGATTCCCTCAGGATTGCTGGATATCATGACCAGCATGTACACTGGTACTGTGAGTGCAGTGCAGAACCTCTATGTTTTTCCCAGTTGATTCTGGGGTTTGTCAGGGGTATGTTCTTGCTCCTACTCTGTTCAATGCTTGCATGGAGCCGCTGTGGGGCATCTGTTGGTGAAGAAAGATTCACTGATCTTGACTTTGCTGACAATACTGTGATCTTCGTAGAGCCAATGGAGGTTCTGTGCGGGGCTCTCGAGAGACTGAGCAAAGAGTCTGAGAGTCTGGGCTTGTGAGTATCCTGGATAAAACCCAAGATCCAGGCCTTTAATGACCTCTTGGGCACAGCCATCAGCAATGTGTCTGTCTGCGTGGAAAGTGTCGACCTTGTCAAGAGGTTTACTTACCTCGACAGTGACATTCAGACTGGGAGGGCATGGGGGTCATGAGGTCGCTGGAAAGGGGTGTATGTCACTCCTGATATCTATGAAAAAGGACGAAGGTCCAAGTCTTAGAGTCCTGGTGCTTACTGTCTTGCTTCATGGTTGCAAAGCATGGATGCTATCCAGTAACCTCAGATGAAGACTGGACTTCTTTGGTACTGTGTCTCTTTGGAGAATCCTTGGGTACGACTGGTTTGACTCTATATCGAATGAGAGGTTGCTCATGGAGTCCCAAATAAGGCACATTACCTGCATTGTGTGGGAGTGCTAGTTACAGCACTATGGCCATATGGTGCGATTCCCCAAGGGTGATCCATCTTGCAGGATCCTCATTGTTGAGAACCCAAGTGGGTGGACCAGGCCAAGGGGATGCCCACGTAACACCTGGCTGCGGCAGATAAAGGGTAATTTCTGGAGAGTGGAACTGGACTGCGTGTCTGCATGGGGGGTTGCCAACCAGGATCCTGAAATGTTTCATCGTGTGGTGGGTTTGGCAATGCACTGTACAAGTGCCCCCTCCCCAACCTGCACTAGTGACATCAGGTATAACTGGGCACATTAGAGCGATAACCACAGCGTAGTAATGTCATAATCTAGCTAAGTGAAAGAAAAATACTTTTTCATTTTAGCTCAGTGGATCTTTAACTTTGAGAGACAGATGTTAAAAGTGGTAACTAAAATTACCCTGTTAGAAAATTTTGGTGTGTTTGCGATGTTCTAGATGTTCCAAAAAGCAAAGATTATGTAAGGAGAATGACCAGGAATTCAGAATCAAGGGAAACAAGGGACAATTATTTTAATTCAAGAAATACAAAAATAGTTTCTTTCACCAGTGTGAACTTGATATATCCATGTCAGTAATGTGTTATTGTCAAAATAAAGAATTCATAACAGAAAACAGCCATGTTGTGGTTTAGCAAAAAGAGCATTCAATGCTGATGTCACTTTTTAGTTGATGATTAACTACACCAAGATTACAAAATCTGACAGTTGACACCTAGGCTGAGGGACAGGCAGTGATGGATGCAAGGCTGAAACAAGACTCCATTCAACTAGTTTGTTGGTTGGACAGCAAAAAAGAAACAACACAACCATATCCAAGGTTGTGGGGTCAACCATCTGTCCAGTCAAGACAGTGGCCATCTCTTACTGTTTTAATCATTGGACATCAACAAACCATGGCAGCCTTATTACATACATGACTAGACAGAAAGTAGGCAGTCAGTACTTAGAGCAAGATGAGGATAAGAATAAGAATAGGACAGGATAACCACTATTCACTCTTTGAAAGCCAAATGTACAGGAACAGAAACAAAAGCCTTGCTTAGTCTATAGCCCTAATTTTCCAACTTGAAAAGTACAAATGGAAACAACAAGAATTTTTTGTGCAGATAAAAAACGAAACACACACACACACATAAACTGTTTTACTTTGTTCTCCATAATGCAGTAACAGCAGCCTCCAGTCCTATGTTTTAGGATCTCATTCATGTATTGACCACCTTTTTTCTTTCCTTTACATTTTCATCATTTGTGTTTCCCTTGTGGATTAATTGATTTTGCAAGTGATGGCGTGTCCCCCTTTTTTCCCCTCAGATGCAGCATAATATGATGTATCTGTTTTAGTCTTTGTTCTAAATAATTTATAAATTTCATTTTTGGAATTTTTTGTGTTTTTTTTACTTTAATAAATTTTAACATTATGATGGTGACACCACCCTGTTGATATCCTGGATTATTGTTCGCCATAGAAACCATTGTTTTATTATACTTTCTCATGGCATTGGCTATATTATTGGCATTGATAACGTTCAATGCCAGTCATGTGATTGCGTGTCATTGTGATGCCTCAATGTATATAACTTATTTAAGATGACCGTGCATGGTATTCGGTATCCAAACATTGATTCTCTTTGTTGTTTTACAACCATTTTTACTAGTGTAGAGGAAGATATCAGGCACTTCCACAAAGAATTTAGAGTTAGGACTTTCTTTGTGTTTGGTATTGCATTTTTGGCTTGACAATTGGTGTTAATAGTTTATTTGGTATTCAGACTTTAGCTTGAACTACAACTATGATTCTGACTATGCCATGGTGCTGGAACCTTCTCCTTTGAACCCATTCCTTCTCAGATGTTCAAAACATGTTAATTAAGAATGCCATCAGTGTGGAACATTTTTTGTTGAACGATACAGTTTGTCGTCACCACAAATCAGATTAGATAAGCAGTTTATTGATTTATTCTTAAGTAACTGTAGTCCACTACATAGTTTGAGTGACTAAATATGTGAACAAAGCTAATAAGATGAAATAACATAAAATAAACATTTTATACCCTATGTGCGTCTTGTAAATCTTTCACACATGTCTGAACATTCATTTAGTTAATTTATAAATTTATTGTAAAACATAAAATATAATGTAAATAAGGGTGTGGATTAAAAAAAGGAAAAACATGTTGAAGCTCTTGTCAGTACACATTGGGCATTAATTTCAAATTAGCAATACAACACAATGATAAATTAGGTTACTAGTATATATGTATTGATGTTTTTTTGTTAAATTTGTTCAAATGTTCGGCGCAGTCACAAACATTTGTGAAAGAAACTAGGTTTTCCATACTGTTATGGGCATTTTTATTGTTGTTATTGGTGAAATTATTGAAACAATAGCAACATTTATACAATAGCTGCTTTGTCAGAAAATATTTCTCCTAATGTAACTGTATCCTTGTACTGCTGAAGAGAATGTATAACGTACATTTTTATAGAAATAACAACTACAAGTTAATACTACTACTATTTTGATTAAAAGTAATAGCAATTATTACAGGAAAATTCAGTAATTTCATTGACATTTAGTACCTGTTTTTTACAATCATAAACTAATAACACTATATTTCCGAAGCTGTCTAATTTCCTTAAAGCCAAAAGTGTCTGTTGTTTCCCTTTTGGGGTTAATAAAACCAAACCAGATATTACAAAAAAAAATATTTTTTAAAGAGGAAATAAAACACTATTTTAAATGCCTAAGGAAGGATGTATTTAGATGAATAATTGTATTTTTTTATGTATTTTCAGGTGGAGGTTTTACCAGAAAGAGATCCAGATGATGATGGAACTAAAATAAGTGTAAGATTTTTAAAAATATTTTGTTATAAATTCAGATACTTTTGTATGACATAGGAAAGAGCATATTTTCTTGTAATGAAAATTGACATCTTTGTGCAGTGCATTACTTTGTTTAAATGTTCAGAGTTCTGCTTTATTGTCATGGACTATACATGCACTGGAATCCATGCTCCTCGTGGATTTGTATGGTGTGAAGAAGTCATATACAGTATTTTCATATTAAAAATAAAACTTAATGGCAAGTTTAAGTTTTGTTGGAAATCATTACATTCATGATTGGTAATTTAATGATAATAACTGAAACTTGGCTTCACCTGATGATTCCTGGACGCAGTTGCACAGCTAGCAGGCTGAAAAATCCCCTGCAGAGACAGAAACAAAGACTCAAGAGAGGGGATCTTTTCATATATGAGCATGAGGACTAGTCAAAAAACAATATAATCATAGACAGTAATTGTTCTCCTGACCTAGAGTTTATTTCATTTAAATGCCAAACATTCTTTCTTCTAAGAGAGCTAGGAGTCATGATTATCACTGCTGTTTATATACCACCCGATGCAAAACTTAGCATAGCTCTCAATCTCCTGCTAAATGCTTTAAACAAACACCAACAGGCTTACCACGATGGCTTTCACGTCATAGTGGGGGATTTGAATCACGCAAACCCGAAGTTGATTCTTCCTAAATTCTTTCAATATGTGAAGTGTCTGGATGAGAGACAAAAATACACTTGATCATGTCTACACATATGTTAAACATGCAAATACTGTAGAGCTACACCCCTCCCCCACACTGGCCAATCAGACCACCTTTCTCTGCTCCTCATTCCTGCATACACTCCTTGTAGGAGACATACAAAGCCACATATAAAATCTCTTAAAACATGGCCTGAGGATGCACTCTTTTGACTATAGTACTGTTTTGCAAACACTGATTGGGACATATTTGAACAAAGGAACCTAATGTAGTCGAATCTGTCCTATATCAAGTACGATGCCGATAATGTTACTGTAGAGAAGTGTATCCGTGTCTTCTGTAACCAGAAACCCTGGATGACCAGCAAGGTCAGGTCCCTCCTCAAAGACAAGCTTTCAGGTCAGGTGGCAGTGCTTTCTGTATAGTGCTATTAGAGTTGAGTTAAAAACAGGGAATAAAAGAAGCTAAAGTGATCTATAAAAGAAGGATAGAAGGCCATCTCTCAGAAAATGGCCCTTGGCATGTGTGGCAGGGAATACAGAACATCACCAGCAACAGGGGCTGTGTTACAACACCTGCAGACCTGGGGGGATCACTAGCAGAGGAGCTGAACTGTTTCTTTGCGCGCTTTGAGATGGAACATCTACAACGCAGTCTCATTCAATCAGCCTCAATTGCAATCTAGCGCCCATACACTTACTTTACAGGAGCATCAAATGAGACGAGTGCTCAATTCAGTAAACCAGAGGAAGGCTGCTGGTCCCAATGAAATACCTGGGAAGGTGCTGATCACCTCTCACATGTTTTAACAGGCATCTTCAATCTCTCCCTGAGACAAGCCTTTGTTCAAGTCTGTCTGAAGTCAGCCAACATCATTCCACTGGTGCCACTGACTGTCTCAATGACCATCGCCCAATAATAGCACTGAAGTGCTTCAAGAGGTTGGTTTCACACTACACCAAAGTCTGTCTCCCTCCCACTTTTGATACACACCAGTTTGCTTGCAGAGCAAACCGGTCCACTGAGGACGCCATAGCTGTAGCTGTCCACACTGCATTGAGCCACTTGGAACACAGAGGAACTAATTGAGGATGCTTTTTATTGACTATAGCTCAGTGTTTAATACTATTATTCCAGATATTCTAGATAGTAAACTGTCTAACTTAGGTTTCCCCCCAATCTTCTGTGCCTGGATAAAGGACTTTCTTATCAGTCACCCACAGACCCTGAAACTTTGCCCCCACTTTTCCTCTCCATCTCTCCACAAGGCTGCATGCTAAGTCCATTGCTGTTTGCCCTCTACACCTATGACTGCAGTCCAGCCCACCCTAATAACA
Organism: Erpetoichthys calabaricus; assembly: GCF_900747795.2. NCBI lineage: Eukaryota > Metazoa > Chordata > Cladistia > Polypteriformes > Polypteridae > Erpetoichthys > Erpetoichthys calabaricus. The sequence continues at coordinate 159,333,981 of NC_041399.2, forward strand.
TCATTATCAAATTTGATACTATAGTGATTGCACTCATCTCAGAGTGGAATGAGTCTACCTACAGATAGGAGATCCTGAAATTGGCAGCTTGGAGCTCAACAAATAAACTGACACTGAAAACCTTGAAAACAAAGGAAATCAGCTTTGACTTAAGGAAAAATAGTGCAGACCTCAAACCCCTCTACATCAACTGTGATTCTGTAAAGAGGGTCCCAGCCTTCAAATTCTTTGGTACCTTCATCTCTGCTGACCTGTCTTGGTTTGCAGATACTGTAACAAAGCAGTTCTTAAAAAGGCACAGCAGCGACTGCAGTTCCTGAGACTGCTTAGGAAGAATAACCTGGATCAAAAGCTGCTTGTAAACGTTTACCATTCCTCCATAGAGAGCATGTTGACATACTGTATCATAGTGTAGTACAGAAGCTGCACTGCAGCAGACAGGAGGGGGTTTCAGCATGTCATTTGTGCAGCTCAGAAGATTGTCAGCTGCTCTCTGCCCTCTCTACAAAACTTGTATACTTCCCACTGCCTTGGCAGGGCAAAAAACATTTTGAAGTACCCCTCACATCCTGGTTTTCACTTGTTTGACTTGTTCCCCTCTGGTAGGTGATACATGTCAATCAAATCAACGACAAACAGGCTCAGAGACAGTTTCTTTCTCTGAGGCTTAACTATTTTGAATCTCAGCATGCACTGACCATCTCTCTTTTCTCTCTCCTGCACTCCCCCCTCCCCTGCTCACCTTTTGTTGGATGTGCAAATATATAAATTTCCTCTGCAAAATAATTACAGTCCAGTGCAATATTTGCTCTAGCTTTCCAATGTGCAATATCTACATTATTATTATTATTATTCTTTGTGCAATATTTCATATCATTTGTAATTTATTGTGCAATAATCACAGCCTAGAGCAATATTGTTTTATTTGTTGTATGTTCAATATCTTACATTATTTGTATTCTTTGCGCAATATTCTTATCAATGATAATTCAATTGTTGTACCTGCATGATCAGTAATATTCCTGTTTTGTAATTCCCCATTTGGTGCCTAGCAATTAGCACCTATTAATTAGTATATTTTATATGTTTTTTATTTAGCAGTTTTTATATAGTAACCATGTAAACATGCATGCTAAATCTAACATCTGAGAGAGACATAAAGTCTTAGACTTGTTAATGTACACATGAGATGATACAAAGGGTCTATGATTGAAATTCATGCTTGAATGAAGTTAAATATTAGGGTTGTTATGAATAATGAAATGTAACAATCTAACTACATGTGTGCTTTTATTTGAAAATGCACCATTGTGGACACAATACTCAATGTTTTGACCTCCTTGAAACCCAAAAGACATAAATGCTTCATCATTGTAATGACAACAAGCAATAACATTCAAATATAAATAAAAATAGTGAAAAAAAAACTTAAACATACTGTGAATGATTATTTAGGAAATGCATACGTTTCTGCAAGACAAATTCAAATAAAAAAACAGACAAACAGCCAAAGCTACCTCTAAATACAAGAAGCAAAAACTGAATCCATATTCTCTTCAACAAACATAACTTCTGAAGTGAGAAGATTCTGTCAAAAGAAGACTGAAAAATATGTTTCTCAGATTCATCCCCTGCAAGAGATGTAATATGTGAACTGTCACCCAAGATCCCATAGCATTGGAATACAGTAAGAAACTGACTAAAATATCAAACTTCACTGCAAAGGTTTATGTACTTAACAAGTGGTTCCAGAGACAAATAGATCTTCATAAGATTGTCAGCCCGACTAGACTAACAATTTCTAAAATAACTATCTACATCAAAGACAATGGCAACAAGTTGCAGGCTAACAAGAAAAGGACCAAGAAAATACAGTATTCCAACATCAAAAAAGAGTAAAATAAAACATATACTCTGACGAAGAAAACCTTAAAAACTGAACTTTCTTTTGAGTCAAACAAAGTTAAAATGAAAGTGATGCAGAAAAAAAGGAGTAACAGTTTTTGGAAATTTTATTTATTATTATTATTACTATTATTATTATTATTATTATTATTATTCTGAGTCACCAAATATATATTTCTTAACAACAGTGGTCATTTTCCACATCATTCAAAAATTAGACTGGCTACTAGTGGTAATGCAGGGATGAAGGCATGCTACAAACATGAAGTTTTAATTTTCTCATCCAGAAACACTTCCTTTACCAATGAGCCAGAATGCAGCTACAAGAGCATGGATCAAATATGATGTAAGCAAGGGTCTTCAGAAAAGTTACAACCATTTAAACTAGACTGTATAAAGGAAACCTAATAAAAAATATATAGGGCTGGTCAAATCAACCAGCCAAAGGCACAACACATAGAATTCCCTTCTTAAAATGTTATTAGAAATTAGAAATAGGATACATGATTTAGAGGCAACAATACTAGCCAAGGTCTATGATACAGTCTAGTGGTAATAATTACAGAATCATGACTCACAGTGATGTCAATTAATGTACACGTGAAATTTCATTACAACAAATACAACTATAATGAAGTTCTTAGTTCAATTATTTTTTTTCTGGACCCATCAGATGTTACCATTGACATAATACTAAGCAAATCTCATAAGAGTGAAGTTTGTTTGTTTGCAAAAATACAGTAAAACAAAGGAACTTTCCTCAAAAAATTAGTGTACTGTAGTGCCAAATCTGATGAGAAGCACCAGAATGTTAGACAGAAAAATGGTGGGATCGTGGTGGAAAACAATAAAAGACAGCAGTTTACCTTGGACCCTGCAAAAAAAATAAAAATGTGTCTAACGAATTTTTCATTTCACAATTGACACTGTCAACATTCTTGAAAGGCCATGATAAAACTGAAGAAAATGTGTGTGGGGTGAACTTTGGATTTCACCGAAAGCAGATTTGAGGTGATGCATTTGAAAATGTCAACAATGCACGGTTCATGTGGTTTCAAGAAGCTTGTTCAAAAAACTTTCCTGTCAGTGGACCTTTGATCCAAGAGAAGGCCAAGAAACTGGAAATTTTCTCACCCATTTTTTTTAAGACTGGAAACAATGTAACACCTATCCAGTTCTTGTCTTTTGAACAATAAAGAGAGGATAATAAAAAACTGTTATTTATCCCTTAAGATATAGCGATCACAGCAAAGTTAAATATGAAAACATTTTTGAAAACACAAAACTGAAAACCAAAACAAATATTATGGAAACTCAGCAACTATAAATAATAGATGAGGTCACTTCAGGGATATCTTCATCCAGGACAGAAAAATTATATAACATTTCCAAAATCATTAAAATTAAGAGACTAAAAATACAGCAAAATAGATAAACAAAGATATCATTAAAAATGTAAGACTTAATAGATCACTCTACAAGAACAATTACAAAATCAGCCATAAATTCAGACTTAGAGAAATGCTAAGCACTACAGCAAGGAATTCAGAAAAAAACTGAAAACGTCAACAGAGAAACTGAAAACAGAATTCCTATTGAAGTCAAAACAAGTGTCATGGTCAAGCTATGGTTAGTTTATTTCATGTTTTTAATTAGTAGTTTTCATATTTTTGCTATTAAGTAAATTTTGATAATATGGTTATGTTTATTTATTATTTAGTATTTACATATTGTGCAAGTATTCTATTTTCTTTAATTCTTTGTATTTTATTGGTGGAACTCAAGAGACAGGGACACCCTGACATCTCTACTGAAGGGCCATCCTCAGCATTTATATTTTATGGTGGGAACAGGTCTTTTAGAGGTTAAATGTGATTGGTGAATAATGCATCTCCGTATGTAGTATATTTTCAGTGTTCAGAAGTTTTTGGTTTCTGCCTATTTTAATAATTGAATTTTGGATTAGGATTTGTTTTCCTTTTAAGGCAAACATTTTTTTCTCTTTTTTTTCATTTTTTTCATTTTTATTCTTCTTTTGTGATATACAAACAGTTTTCTGCATTTGTAACGATTTCTTGTTGAACTTGTCTCTCAAGCCAGAGGCGTAATGGTTTCCATTACCTGTAGAGGTGATTTTTGGGTATTTTATGACATTTAAGATATTTTTGAAATTTTAAAGCCACCTACTCATTTTGGGCCTGTATACCCCAAAGCCTGCTTGTGAAGCACAAGGCCAGGCTTATCTGAGGTGGAGCCTATCTAAAGGCACGACAGTGAAAGTCATGGCTTGGTTTGTGGAATTTTCATACTTTTTTCACTATTTTGAGGGCACTTGATTACAACAACAAACAGCAAGCCGTTTTTTCCAGTACAGTGATCCCTCGCTATATCGCGCTTCGCCTTTCATGGCTTCACTCCATCGCGGATTTTATATGGAAGCATATTTAAATATATATCGCAAATTTTTTGCTGGTTTGCGGATTTCTGCGGACAATGGGTCTTTTAATTTCTGGTACATGCTTCCTCAGTTGGTTTGCCCAGTTGATTTCATACAAGGGACACTATTGGCAGATGGCTGAGAAGCTACCCAACTTACTTTTCTCTCTCTCTTGCGCTGACTATCTGTTATCCTGACGTAGGGGGTGTGAGCAGGGGGGCTGTTCGCACACCTAGACGATACGGACGCTCGTCTAAAAATGCTGAAAGATTATCTTCACGTTGCTATCTTGTGCAGCTGCTTCCTGAAACGACATGCTGAACGGTGCTTCGCATACTTAAAAGCACGAAGGGCACGTATTGATTTTTTTTATCTGTCTCTCTCTATCTCTCTCTCTCTGCTCCTGACGGAGGGGGTGTGAGCTGCCGCCTTCAACAGCTTTGTGCCGCGGTGCTTCGCATACTTAAAAGCCAAACAGCCCTATTGATTTGTTTGCTCTATCTATGTGACATTCTGTGCTCCTGACAAGCACTCCTTTGAAGAGGAAGATATGTTTGCATTCTTTTAATTGTGAGACTGAACTGTCATCTCTGTCTTGTCATGGAGCACAGTTTAAACTTTTGAAAAAGAGACAAATGTTTGTTTGCAGTGTTTGAATAACGTTCCTGTCTCTCTACAACCTCCTGTGTTTCTGCGCAAAGCTGTGATCCAAGCATGACAATATAAAAATAACCATATAAACATATGGTTTCTACTTTGCGGATTTTCTTATTTCGCGGGTGGCTCTGGAACGCAACCCCCGCGATGGAGGAGGGATTACTGTACTACCTATGTAGAAAAAAAGAAGTAAAAGAGACTATAAGAAACCTCAGAGATAGACAAGGAGAAATCTCTGAAAATTAAAAGTGAAATAATGAGTTTAAGCAAATATTTAACATAAGTATTTTTAAAAGAAGATATAAATGGAATGCCTCAGACTGAAGTAAAGACAAGCACCAAATGTACTAATTTTAAAATAGAAGGGTCACATGTGGTTCAGGCCTTCAAAGACTAATAAAACCTGTAAATTTGATGGGATTTTATCAGTTTAACTGAAAGATGGTTATTTATGAATCTTTATTGAGCTTATTCCAGCAGTCTCTTCAGATGGGAGAAGTACCTGATGACTGTAAGATTACAAATGTGAGTCCTATCCTCAAGAAGAAAGCAAAATGGATCTTTGCAATTACAAACCAATAAGTATTACTTGTATGCCATGACAAATTATGTGAACTATAAGAGTACTTACACTAAATAGCAGCATGCATTTATGAGAGGAAAATCATTTCAAACCAATCTTTATAAAGCTGTCACCTGGAGTAGTAGAGAAAAGCAAAGCAAACCATGTAACATAATTTATTTAGACTTTCAAAAAGCCCTTGATACAGTTCTATACCAAAAGGTTAATTCTGAAATTATGAGCCATTGGCATTTGTAACTTACAAAAAGTCTCTCAGGTTGTTTTTTCAGGAGTAAGCAGAGTGCTCAAATTAAAGAAGAGTGCTCCAAATAGTTGGAGGGATAGCAGATACTGAGAAGTTAACAAAAATAATTGAAGAAGAAATGCAGTTTAATTTAGTATAGAGCAAAGTGCTAAATGTATATAAAAGGAGCATTGTTTATGAATACAAGATGAAAAATATGGTCTTATATTAAGCACTCTCTGAAATGGAATTTAGGGCTTTATGTTGATAAAACATTTTGTTTATTTAGGCAATGTACAGCAGCAATTTAAAAAGCAGTATTATAATATTTTAAAAGCTGTTTTATAAATCAATAGGCATTATTCTAAGACTGTATTATCCAATACAGGGACCGCATCTGGAGTGCTATGTGGCATTGTGGTCACCACACTATAAAAAGTAAATATTGCAACAGCACTAGAGACGGTGCAGAGGAGAGCAACTATGAGCATCTAAGGAATAAAGAGTATGTCTCACTCTGACAGAACCTTTTATTCTTAAGCAGGGGATGATGTGGGTGAACCTTATCCAGGTGATCAGAATTTAAAATGTTGATCCATCAGTTTTATTCAGCAAAATAGTGCATCACATATTCAAGCACACTGGTGGAAATCAAGGGACAAAGCATTTAATAGCCAATAAGCACTTCTTCACACAATGGATCATGGAAATCCTGAACAGGCTACTAAATCATGTAGTTAGAAACCTGTTAAACCCTGTTAATGCAGAAACCTGCCTATTGAGCATCATCCTCTCAGGACCATTCCCGACCACTTGCCTCCTCTTTACAGCACTGGCTCCACTACAGTCTTGCCCCTTTACTTTCTCTTCTCTCTTTCTCATTTAAAGGTTGTCTATTTATTTATAGAAGAATATCTTTTTTGATACATCTGTGCAGAAGGCAGGGCTGTAGGTCTCTAGCAGTGTGGAACAAATAAACATAATTTATCTTTAAATACAAGCTGCTAAAATGTAAAGAAGGAACAACCATGTCCTGTACTTAGACTTGGCCAATGCCTATGAGTCAGTCCCACATAAACTCTTGTGGTCTTCATCTGAATTCTTCCATATACCACAGTGTATTGCAACTCTGGTCAAAGCCTTTTTTCAAGATCTCAAGTCCTCAATGACAACTGCAGAATACAACATGGCCTGGCATCCTGTGGAGTTAGGCATAATGGCAGGGTACACCATTTCTTCACTGGCTACTACCATAGGAATAGAAGTAATCATTACGGCTTCTAAAAAGGTAGTAGGAGGAGAGACATCAGGACTACAACTACCAGTGATGCAGGCATTTATGGATGACTTAAACATTCTGACAACAACCACCCCATGTACTAAATGGCTGCTTGAGAAGATCCATTCTAACATTAAATAGGGCCAAATGAAAATTAAAACAAAGACGTGGAGGAGCATTTCTGTAGTCAAGGGAAGGCTGGTTGGTCATAAGTTCCATGTGGAAGGGAATGATAACTCCTAATGTAACAGAAATGATGTTTCCATTACTCATGTTGAAACTCTAGAGAGCACATTCAGTTCCTTCATTAAGATGTGGATTAACCTACCAAAATTGTGAAGCAATATCTACCTTTATTGCAAATGGCCTCTGCAGTTGCCTGTCACAGAGCTGCTAGAAAAGTTCAAGTGTGCCAAGCTGAGGGTAGAGATGGCTCAGAACAATTTCAGAATCCAGTGAAAGTATTATCAAGGATACTGCACCCATGACCTTAACAGGAAGGAAGTAGCAAAGTCCATTACGCAGGCAAAATAAGCACTCAGATTTGCAGACATTGTAGGCCATGTGCAATTTGGAAGATGGCGTTTTGGCAAAGGTTCATATAGGCCCAGGTGGCAAAAGGCAACACAAAGGGAAAGGAGTGTTATGGTGGTAGATGAAGTACAGCAACAGGAGGAGCAAATGAGGTATGCAAGAGTAGTTTCTCAGGCACAACATGGACATTGGGGAAGGTGGAAAAACATTGAGAAAAGAAAAATCAATTGGAAAAATTTATGGGAAAAGGAAGGAAGGAAGGAAGAAATATAACCTTCCTTATAAGAGCTGTTTATGACTTTCTGCCATCTGAATCAGTGGCTTGGTAATGAACCTGCTTGTCCATTTTGTGGAACATCAAACCTCAAGCACGTCCTCCAATCCTGCAAAGTAAGCCTTAATCAAGAAAGACACACATGGAGTCACAACCAATTCCTTGGGTGTTTGGCATCCATTGAGGAAATATAAAGGTTGAAGAACAACTTGGCACCCTCTACAATTGGAACAATAGGAACAACTAGGATCTCCTTTGTTCAGCAAGGAGAATCAGTGTCGTACACTGTGACATGAATGGCATACAAGCATACTGCAACCAGTTCATGACTGGAAAAAGACAGTTGACCTTGATAAAAGGCTAATATTTCCACCAGATATAGCCATAGTCTGTGAGGTGCATGAAGGAAACATCTAAGATATACTGAGATAGCCACAAATGCTAATCAGCATGGATACATAGATTGCCAAAATTTTGCATCTTTTCACAACCACATGCTCAGGTGGCGAACAAAAACACTGGCAGCCAGTTTCCCTATGCGCGTTCGTATGCGCCAATGATTTCCCATTCTCCGCTTCCCATTTTCTTTCGTTTGCGTATACAGGGCCTAACAATGCAGCTGATGTTGCACAAGGAGTTATAATGTTAACCAAGCAGAGGCCTCAAGGGCTGGAAGAGGTGGAAAAACTGTTGCTAGTGTGGTTGAACGAAAAATCAACTTGCAGGGGATAGCATAAGCGAGCCGATCATATGCGTGAAAGGCTGGAAGATTCATGGCTATTTGCTGAAAAAAATCCTTCTTCGAGTGGCTAAGGTGAGGAATTTAAAGCCAGTAGAGGATGGTTTGAAAAGTTTCGCAAGAGAAGTGGCATTTAATTTTTTTCCCTGTGCTTAAAACTCATAAAAAAAGTGTTTACAGCGAGCGGTTCGTAAGGGTCTAGCGTGAACTCTTGCAATGTTAGTTTTCTCTGTTGTTCAATGTTTTCTCAGTGTTATTCAATGTTTTTACATTTAGTTTACTATTACACTGTGCATTCTATGGTATAATTAACTATTTTTGTGCTTTACAAATATATACAGTATTTACATACAGTTCGTATGGTCTGGAATGGATTCATTGTATTTACATACAATCTTATGGGGAAATTACGTTCAGGTCGCGACCAGATCAGGTTACGTCCAGAGTTTTGGAATTACGGTCGTGACCAGAGGTACCACTGTACTTTATAAATCCCCAAGGGGAAATGAACATAGAAGGATATATAATATAATAATATATAATTCACATAGGATAGAAGGTACAGATTCTAAACAGTAGAGATTGACTGCAGAGTATTGACTGTGGCTACTTCCATGGTCTAAAGGGTTTGGGATTCCAAGGCCAGGACCAACAGAAACCTATAAAGCAGCTTTTGGAGACAGATAAGCAAGGCAGTCACTGGTTATGAATGAAGAGGAATGATGGCAGCTGGGCACAAAAATGATCCATGAGAGTTCAGATGTGGAGTGGGCCTCACCTGCGATTCCAGCTTGTCCATCTGAAGCCTTTGGAGATACAATGGGCTTCAATGAAACATATAACAAGGAGGGGGCCCACCTGATGACCCCTGAGAAGCATCTGCCACCCATCAAAACCCACCTCAAGATCCCAATACTATGAGCCGAGTTAGGATCTGTTTATTTAGGGGACTGAAATATCTAGTCCTAAGTGCTTAAACTATAGCACATGCTGAGTAACTTTTGCTGAGGATTTAGTAACAAGGTAACAGCTGAGGGCAACATTTTGAGTGAGTTAATGTAATTAATTTCACATGTTTCTTCTTGACAGACATTTATTCAAAGCCATGACATGCATACACTGTTTTACAATATGTGTGTAATCTCAAGACACAAATCAATACTTAATAACACTCTTGGCTTAAAATATTGACATATTTGATAAGCTCCTTCATATAAAAACAAAAGAATAGTCTGGGTATTTTCAATATTTATAAAAAAATGCTTCAATATATGACACAATTTAATGTGGAAAATTAATATGTACTATGATTGTGAATGAATAACTTCAACATGAAATATTCCAAATTTTTGCTTTAAAGACAAAATTCTAAAGTCCATATGTCCATACATCCCAGATTATTTTCTGGAAGATATGTTGGAACTTCTGTATTTTCCTGTGATAGTCCGACATGTTGGCATATATGTACTTCATCACATATACTAGTAACGTAACACATATTTAGTATATATATATTAATGTGTGATGCAGTTTCTTCAAATAACTTAAGGCAATATATGAAACTGGCATGGAAATTTTCAGTGAATGATGCCATGTTGAAATGGTATGTGCATCAGTTTTCTTATGATATTAATGTATGAGGGATAGAGTTGAAATGTGCAAAACTTCAGTTTCAGTGTATTCATTCAACAAAAGAATAAGTGAAATGCACTGATATTAGTAAATAGTTAAACTCTGAGAATAAAACAGATAAAAAGATACATAAATCTACAATTTTATAACCAATGTTAAAAGGTTAATATTAAGCAATTTTAAATTAATTTGAAATTAAGAAAAGATAGCATAAGACTGATAAAATAAATTCAACTATAATATTCAATTGAAATAAGAATTGCATGTTTTCTTATTTGATATTTTGCCTTCTTACAGACAGTAAAGGTACAAGGAAATGATATCTCCCACAAGCTACAAATATCCAAAGTGGAGAAAGATGATGAAGGTCTTTATGAATGCAGGGTCACGGATGCCAACTATGGAGATCTCCGGGAATACAAAGCTCAGGCTTACTTGAAAGTAAATGCCAGCAGTTATTCACGAAACATGCAAGCACTGGAATCCTCACCATTACACCTTCAAGATGGAAAATCACGCAGGAGTAACACAGCTGCTGTGGCCAATACTGGGGTGAGTTCAGATAACCAGCGACTCCATTCAACCTCCAGTTCTCATACTACAGCATCCAAAATTCTCAAACACAGCCCTGGTTCAGGTATGATATCTGCTTCTTTCAAACTTTTTTGAATATTATTCATTTTTTCATGTATACTGAAAACATGAGTTGCATACAGATCTACTGTAATTTTCAAATGTGGAAATTGTATAAACTGAAAAGAAGAATAAAATATGAAAGTATACTGTTATACTTTTGTTGCAAATTGTATTAATTGGTCAAATTTTCATGTAAGCAGTATATCAAGGTGTACTTGTGCTGAATACACTTTAATTAAAAAAATAAAAATTAATTGCAAAATTTTCAATATATACAATATGTATATATAAAACAGTGCTTATTTGTAAGGCTGGAGATCCCTTGCTTATGGGAGTTTAACACATTGCCCACAGTCTCGCCAGCAGTTCTTGTATTTCAATAGGTGCTTGCACAGAGTGTATGACTAGATATCAGCAAAACAAGACTTCAGCAAAAGAAATGTGTCCACACTCAGCCACCATTCAGTCTTTTATTTGATGTACAAAGCCAAAATTGTACTGTGTGTCTTGTGAAGTCATGAGCATTATAAAATACTATGGTCCACAGTTTATCATTAAACAGCATAATACAAATTTGAGCCATGAGTATACAAATGCATTGTGCTTGTGATCTAAAGTATAAATATAGTCTTACAGGTACAAGCAGTAAATCTTTTGACATGACAGTGGCTAATACTGGCAGGTATATATTAAGCAAGATGAAATGGGCTCACCTTTAGAGCTGTCAGCTCTGAGAGATGTTGATGAAGGTTGCTTTCCTGCAGACCATGCTGCTGCTGTCATGAGAGGCTCTTGCATAGCAATGCTATTTAGTACATGATCAAACACAATTATTTTCAGGAAAAATTACAAGGTGTAGTAAGTTTGAAAACTATTCAATTTCTGTCAGTTCCTCCCCATTTAATGATAGACTGTAAGACTTTATTAATTACAGTGAATCTCAAAATGCTACCGTATGTTCTACTGTAAGAAAAATGATATTTTTATAGTAAATTTTTATAGTATAGCACACATTACAATAAGTTAAATACAGTGTATTCAAAACTGCAGTCACTACATCCTTACAAACATTAATATAAAAAATTGAGTTGCTTTAAGTAATACTCAAGACTCATGACCCCTATCCATCTTCTTAGAATACCAGCATGACAGAGTAGCCGGGGTAGCAGCCCAAACTCTCCACCTGCAACTGAACCCAGACAAAATTTCCTATTGCTCAAAAATGAATCATTAAGGAAACTGAAATAACAAATTATTATACATAGTTTATCATTTAAATACTTCATTGTTTTAAACAATTATTCATATATTTCTTAGCAATGAAAACTGTTGGAGTATGGTAACAGTGATAATATATGTACACCCACCGGCGACTTTATTATGTACATCTTGCTACTACCAGGTTGGATCCCCTTTTGCCTTCAGAACTGCAGTAATTGCTTGTGGCATAGATTCAATAAGGTGCTGGAAACATTCCTCAGGGATTTTGGTCCATATTGACCTGATAGTATAACACAGTTGCTGCAGATTTGTCAGCTGCACATCCATTATGCGAATCTCCCATTCCACCACATCCCAAAGGTGCTCTACTAGATTAAGAACTGATGACTGTGGATACCCCTTGAGTACAGTGAACTCATTGTCATGTTCAAGAGACCAGTTTAAGATGATTGAGCTTTGTGACATGGCATGTTATTCTGCTGGAAGTAGCCGTCAGAAGATGGGTACACTGCAGTCATAAAGGGATGGACATGGTCCGCAACAATACTCAGGTAGGCTGTGGCATTTAAATAGTGCTCAGTTGGTACTAAGGGGCCCAAAGTGTGTCCAGAAAATATCCCCCACACCATTACACCACCACCACCAGACTGAACCATTGATACTACCATCTGAATGCTTCTGCAGAAATTGAGACTGATCAGACCAGGCAACATTTTTCCAATCTTCTATTGTCCAATTTTGGTGAACCTATGCAAATTGTAGCCTCAGTTGCCTGTTCTTAGCTGACAGGAGTGGCACCTGGTGTGGTCTCCTGCTGCTGTAGCCTATCAGCTTCAAGGGTCAACATGTTCTGCATTCAGAGTTGCTCTTCGGTTTTAACGAGTGGTTATCTGAGTTACTGTTGTCTTTCTATCAGCTCGAACCAGTCTGGCCATTCTCCTCTGACCTCTGGCATCAACAAGACATTTTCACCCAGAGAATTCCCAATTACTCGATATACTCTCTTTTTCAGACCATTCTCTGTAAACCCTAGTGATGGTTGTGCATGAAAATCCCAGTAGTTCAGCAGTTTCTGAAATACTCAGAGCAGCCCGGCTGGCACCAACAATCATGCCACGTTCAAAGTTGCTTATATCACCTTTCTTCCACATTCTGATGCTCGGTTTGACCTTCAGCAGGTTGTCTCAACAATGTCTACATGCCTAGATGCATTGAGTTGTTACCATGTGATTGGCTGATTAGATATTTGCATTAACAAGCAGTTGAACAGGTGCTCCTAATAAAGTGGCCAGTGAGTGTAGTTTAGTAGTTAATATAATACATTGCCACCCAGTGACAGGATATTATATTTACTACTAAATTATATATATATTGTAATTGTTACAACAAGTCAGTGTTAACTTCCTCCAACACCCCTACTCAACAACCACCCTTTACTTCAGTCCCATTCTGGATCTTAGTTTTACAAATTTGTTTTATTTGAGTGGATTTGTCATAGCAAATGCGATCATTCTATCAGTCTCACAGTATGAAAACACAATCACTTTTTGTTCTACTAAATCATGAATGTAATGGTGTCTGACATCAATGTGCTTTGTTCTTGCCTTGATCTTCTCACTGGTTGCAAGCTTAATGCATTTGATTGTCCTCATGTAAGACTGTCAGATTGGATATTGGCCCTCCAAGACCTTCTAGTAACTGGCGCAACCAAACAACTTCTTTACTGGCATAGGCAGCCAAGATAAATTCTGCTTCTGTCAAAGATAAAGCTACTAAAGTCTTCTTCTTGCTGGACCAGGATAGAGGACTGTCTCCTAACTTGAATAAATAACAAATTGTGGATTTGCAAGTGTTGAGGTCACCTGCCCAATCAGAGTCCACATATACTATGAGGTTGATGTTATCAGTTGCAGACAATTTCAAACTCAAGTCTCTTGTCTGTTTGAGATACCTCATGACCCTCTTGATTGAATGCCAGTCTCTTTGAGACTGCAGCTGCAATGTCTGGACACGTGGTGGTTGCAATATACAGAAGTGCCCCCACTGCTTGTCGGTACTGTTCATTAGTAGGGAGAAGATCTTCTTCACCTTCCAACTTTAAATACTCTGTGTCTTTTCCGAGAATGTTCACCTTTTTCATTTTTGTTGTTTTTCATCCTGCTGTTAGTACTAAAAAAAAACATGCATGGTAGGCTGAAGTCATGTTTAGCTAAATAATTAAGACTGTGTCACTCAATTTTCTGTTTAAAGAATTAATAACAAAAAAAAAATCATGATTAGGGAATGTCCTGGGTTTGCCCTTTGCATTACATAAACATTCAAAGAATGAATGAAGACGGCAATTTCTCTCATTTAAAATAACTCTCATTGTGAAATTCCTGTTTTTGTACCATTTAGCATTTCCTCATAATTCTGAACATTAAGATTATTTATTGAGATAAAATCTATAAATAAACAAAGTAGTGCTCTTTTTTCCAAATTTTATACAAAATTTGTGTACAGATCATATTAAAGGTTAATCAGTACTGCAGTAGGAAAAAAAGCAAATAAAAAAAAAACTCCAGCAATGAGAACAGAGGGCCATGGAGGATTAACTACTGATATAACTTCACAGCTATATTACTTCTTTCAGTTTAAATGCATTCTTGCAATTCTTCATTATAAAAATATAGAAAAGTATGTTACAAATATCCCCTGTTGTTAAGAAACAATTCTGTTTGAAGGTACTTGCAGTGTTGGAAACATGGATGGTAAAAGAGCTCTTAAAATCCCATATCTTCCTCATACAATATCATGAAACATTTTACCACTTCAGTCCAGCTAATTAAGCTATTTTAATTATGAGTTACCTTGTATTGGGGCGGCACGGTGGTGCAGTGGGTAGCGCTGCTGCCTCGCAGTTGGGTGATCTGGGGACCCGGGTTCGCTTCCCGGGTCCTCCCTGCGTGGAGTTTGCATGTTCTCCCCGTGTCTGCGTGGGTTTCCTCCGGGCACTCCGGTTTCCTCCCACAGTCCAAAGACATGCAGGTTAGGTGGATTGGCGATTCTAAATTGGCCCTAGTGTGTGCTTGGTGTGTGGATGTGTTTGTGTGTGTCCTGCGGTGGGTTGGCACCCTGCCAGGATTGTTTCCTGCCTTGTGCCCTGTGTTGGCTGGGATTGGCTCCGGCAGACCCCCGTGACCCTGTGTTTGGATTCAGCGGGTTGGAAAATGGATGGATGGATGGGTTACCTTGTATTTGAATTTCCAGTAACATTTATTTTTGAAGAAAATCATGAA